>NC_137786.1:194323575-194486075 GCF_963383645.1 Muscardinus avellanarius | reverse complement strand
GACAGCTGAGTCACATTATACATCTCTCATTTATGGGGACATCCCCAAATTGTGTTTTTACTAGCTTCTGCCAAGCCACCATTCTCCACTCTGCACCAGCAAATGCAACTCTTTGCCATGACACACGTTAGTAGCAAAGATTGCTTTATTCCCAGTTCTATCTTATGATACCAGGGATGTTTTCTTCATCGCTGCTCTGCTAATCCCAAAGGTTACTCAAAGCCCCATCAGGACCACAAGGACTGGAGGCAGACCAAAAATGTAGTCACTCATCCCTAGGTCCCTTGGTCCAGGAAAAAAAAAAAAACTGCTTAAAGCAATGGAACAGGTAAGAGTTTCTTGGCATAATAAGAGTTTCTTGGCATAATGGTTTCTGAAACAAACAATAACAACAAAAATAAATGTGAAAACTGGAGCCCAGGCCTCTCTGTGGCATCAGGGCTCAGTGGTTGGTCTCATTTTCCAGAGCATCAAGGTCTTGCACAATCCTTCAGCTTCTTCCTGGGCACAGTGAGATGGGTACACTCCATCTCCCAGTTGCTGCTCTAGCAAGTCATTAGATGCAGCAAAGAGCTGGAAAAATGACTGCTGACCTTCCTGCTCCAGGCAGCAGCAGCTGCTGTGCCGTTTCCCACTTCAGGTTTTAACCAGCACTGGCCCAGCACAGCTTGGAAGGATATCTGTTCATCCCTGGCACCATGAGAGCAGGGCTGGGGGACAGCGGGTGAACACTGGCTGTGGGCAGCTTCCAGGCAGGAGATGAGAGGCCCCTGCATGGCCAGGTTGCCTTTAATAAAGTAGAAATGAGGCAGATAGATACACAATGTAAACCTTTGACAGGCCATGAAGGGGGCTTTCCTGTTGTGTCTAAAGCTTAGCCAAAGCTATAAGATATGAGGTGTTGTGTCTAAAGCTTAGCCAAAGCTATAAGATATGAGGTGGCAAATTGCCCATGTTCTAGAAAGCTGCTTGACACATCCCAGGGCACTTTCTGGGAGGTGGCAAAGTTAATCTTGAGAGTCCATCTGAGCAGGCCATGGTGACCTTAGGGGCAGACCTTTCTAAGGACACTGGTAGAGGAATGGGAAGGGGAGATGCAGTGGTGTGTTCCACCCAGCCCCTCACCGGCCATCTGGGGGCGCTCAGGAGAACCATGCAGAGCCCTGTGGGGTGGGGGAGGATGGCTTCTCACCTTCCTTAACTGGATGTGTGAGGAGTGCAGGGGAAACAGCCCCTGGTTTTATGGAGCAGCCCAAATGAGAAAGGGCTTGGGAACTTGATGTGTCTCCAGGAGTTTGAAAGTGGATGTAAATAAGTGGGGTGGGCATGGAGGTGAGTGCCTATGTTCCCAGCACTTGGGAGGCTGAGGCAGGAGGATACTCTACAGAAGAGCTGACTCTGGGAGGCTGCTCTGACAAAGGCCACTGGATACCTGGGTGAGAAGCCCAGAGAGAATCAGCCACATGAAAAGGCCTCTGCTTCTTCTCTTCTTCCTCCTGCTCATCCTCAAGGAGACTGAATTGAGGGCTCAAGGGTCAGGGGGTCTGCAATGTGATGGGAGAGTGGCTGGACAGATGGACCCTACCCTTCTGTGGTTGCAGCTATGTTCCAGACCAGGCTTGTGCTGCAAGTAGAGAGATCAAGTTTTATGTCAAACATGAAACTACAGTTTTGAATTAGATTGGACTGGCCTTTCTAGTAACCTTAGATGAGGCTGCTTTCTTCATAGATGAAAGGAATTAGAAAAGATGTGTGTTGACAAGTGACAGGGAAGTGAGTTAGAAGGCCCTGGGGAAAGGCTCTTTCCTGATAGACCCTACTGGCTTCAGGGGACTTGAGAAACTGGTCACACCATCTCAGAACTCAACCTTCCCAAACCTCAGATTCCACCTGTGTCGGATGGACATTGTGCCCACCTCCTAGAGGAATTTGAGGTTCAAAATGAAAATGTTATGCAGTGTGTAGTGTCCAGTGCCTGGAAGTACCAGCCAGTGGTACCCTCTGCCTCTGTCCACCATCCTGAGCAGGGTCCCTCTCTGCCACCTCTGAACCAACAGACTTTCAGAAAAGCAGAGCTGGAGAGGCTGGGGACACAATCCAGCCTCCTCATGGTATACCTGATGAGACCAAGGTCCAGAGAGGCAGACTCCACCTGCCTGAGGTCACCAAGTGGGTTGATGGCAGCATTAACATTGGGCCCCAGGCCAGCTGACCCCCAGGCCAGCTTTCCATCTTCCAAGTCCATGCATACTATTATACTTGTTGGTGGTTGGCTGAAGAGGGCTGAGGTGCTGGCCCTCATGGCAGTACTGAGAGCTGCCAGATGAAGGAAGGTCCTAGCACCTTCTTCCCTCACCCAGCAACCTTCACTGAGCCCTAGGAACTAGGAATGGAGCAGGAGACAAATCTGGAAGCCGCCATCTTTGTACTCACTGAGAATCCAACTCAGCAAGGGAGCAGGTAGACTGAATGGGCCTGAAGGGTTCTAGAAAGGCTTCCCAGAGAATTAGGAGCTTGTGAAATGAGTACAAGAGACTGGAAGTCTTTGCAGAATCTTCTCCTTCTCTCCAGGTGGTCTTTTCCTTTTAAGAGCATCTAATTTTGAGTTCCCTTGCTCTGCAGTCAGAATAGCAGGAGGCCCTCTGTAACAGTGCTGTTGTCTGAGAGTACAATACCGCATGGCACACAAATCAAGGTGCTCAGGCAAGATGAAGAAAGGGTCACATGGGAACAAGGTTGCCCGTAATTAGTCTGCACATCTCTGTTCATTTTGCAAGTAAACAGTCCTGCTGATCAGCCCTTCTCTCTCCACTCTGATCAGTTATAAAATTTTACAACTAAAGGATGGCTATGTGGCAGAGAGGGAAGCGGATTGCTAGGGCAGAGGACTTCCCTGAAGAGGGCAAAGCAAATAGAGCTTGAGGTTTAGTTCCTGCTTGAAGTATTTAATTTCACATTCAAGCAGCACCATTGACCCAGTGATCTTAAAGCATAAAAAGGAGGACATGAACTGTGCTTTTTTAAAACTCGGGATATCCAAGTCTGACTTTAGTGTCTGCGTAAGTAATTCCAGGGATAAGCACTTACTTCTTTGCATGCAAAACCAATTAAATACAGCTGAGCCAGTGCAGTGGCTTGACTGAGTCAAAGAGATAATTCCTGATGATGACTAGTTGGGTTGGCCCCCATCTTCAGCTGGCAAAGCATGTAGGACTAGCTCTCAGCTTAGCACTCAGACTGGCTACTAGGCTACTCCTTCCAATCCTAGCCAACCAAATGCCCTGGGAAATGGAGGGCAGAGGCTTTAGGACATATCGGAAAATGTGTGTCAGTAAATTAATGAGAAAAAAATGATTAGACTCTGTGTGTGTGTGTGTGTGTGTGTGTATGTGTGTGTGTGTGTTTTAATTGAATGAGCTTCCAACATTAAAAAAAATTCATAACAAAAAGACTAACGTCTGAGCTTTCTTAAAAATTTGGCAGATCTAAAGATTTAAATATTAAGGAAGGAAACTTTTATAATGGAATAAAATATTGGAGAATAAATTTATATCCTCAAACAAAGAAGGCCTTTCTAACTTGGGCCCCAAATCCCAAAGTTAGGAAGAAAATGTTTGGTAAGTTTAACTACACAAAAAAATAAGAAATAGCAAAAAGTAAAAAAAGGCAAATGGAGGGAGGGAGGAATTGCAACTCATACTAGGTAGAGATAATCTCATTAATATACAAAGAGTTCAAGAAATTAATAAGTAAGTGGCTCTACTCCAATAAGAAATAACAAATGATATGAACTGGCATTATCACAGATGATTTAAAAAAAAAACAGGGTTTTAAGTACAAAAAGGATAGTCAGATTTCACTACAACTTAAAAATAAAAAATTATATTGAGATGCCATTTGTCATATGTTGGAATGGCAAATACCCCAAACCTTGACAACACACAGTTGGTATGTCTGTGGGGAGTTGCAAATCCTCTCTCTGGAAAAATTTTAAAAAGCACTATTTGTATCACAGACCAGGTGTGATACAAATCACACCTGAGACACATGACTTTTAATCATGTGTCCCAAAGACTGGATTCCCTTGGGATTTTCATATCTGGATTCTGAAGATAAAAACAAGAACTTTGTTCAGATCCTATTTGGCATTGAACTTGAACATGCTATCTACGATTAGGCAAAGGTTCTAGTTAACAATAAAAGAGTTTTCTCAGTAATTCTTGCTATATATGTTCTTCTTCTATTTCTTGTTAAAGGAGAGAAATCAGAAGGAAAAGTGACAGGAGCAAGGAGAGTCCAGCACACTGCAGGCTCACTGTGCACCAGGAGACACATGGAGCTTCTTAGGCATTATCTCATTATAACCAACAGCCCAAGTGCATCGCCGCCCTGTTTGTGTAGGAGAGGAGTCAGCCTGAGAGCGATGCTGGGACTTCACTTTTTTGAAAGATGTGTCAGGGAAGAACTAGACAGAGGCATCACTGCTCATATCCTCTTGGAGAAGCTGACTTTGATGTGAGTCACTTTTGTTGAATGAATGAAAGAAAATCTTGGAGTTAAGGATTTCCTAGCCAGCTTCTGAGAAGTCTCACAAGGTAGCTTCTGCAGGAAGTCTCGGCTGCAAGAAGTCTGTAGCAAGGTCCCATGCAAGAGATTGATTGATTGATACTGAGCATTGAAACCAGGGGTATTTTGCCTCCAAGCTACACTTCTAGCCTGTTTTATTCTTTTCTTGCTAACTTGCTGAGGCTGAACCTTGAACCTACTGCCTCTGCCTCCCAAGTACTAGGGTTATAAGTGTGGCCCACCACATGAGGTTCATGCAAAGAATTTGTGTTTTTCTTTAGTCTTCTTCTCCAGTGATGGAGGTATGCAAACTAGCCTCAAGATTGGTTTTCTATTAAGCAAATGGCAGCATTACAGCCTCTGACTAGCCCTTGCCCTGTATCCATCACCAGGTTCCTGAATAATGGGGGGGGGCACAAATCTCAGGAGGGACATGAGTATCTTGCTGATAGACCAGCTGCAAAAGGAGTCAGTAAATTAATGAGAAAAAATGATTAGACAGTCTACTCTGAGCCTGCAAAGAGCTTTCCCTGGTTACAATTTGATTTTCTTCTCCCCTCTCCCCCAATCATATTCCCCTATTGGCTAGTTCACCACAAGAGACACTACAGTCCTGCTGTCTGGTCCCTTCTTGTTAGTGGAAGCATTCATGGGTTGTTGCTGTTTTCCTTGGCAAAGGAACATCATTGTAAGTCACAGATTAGGGGGAAAAGGTCAATATTTTTTTGTCTGTAACCAAGGAGTATCCTTGATTTATTTCTTTGTGAAGTCCTTCATGAAGTATCAAGTTGTGGTGGCAAAAATTCTCAGAGAAGAGCAATGAGAGAAACAGAGCCGTTAAATGTCTGGGAAAGCTGAGTTCCTTCAGAGAGTAACAGCAGCACTTCCCCCTCCTGGAAACCTTTCTGGGGACCCATCAGAGGCCTTCTTCATGAAGAAGCAGCCCCCTACATCTAGAGCAGTGATGCTAACTGGCTTCTTGGAATGCTATCAACACTGGTTAAAACCACCAAGAAAGGGAGAGGCCAGGCAGAAAGCTGTCAGACTTTGCAGAAAAATCACATTCCCAGAATCTTTCCAACCCTGTATGTGTGTTTCTACTCACCATAACTCAGTGACTGAACTATGGTCATCAAAATAGTTCATCAAGCCAGGTGTGGTGGCGCATGCTTGTAATCCCCGTGCTTGGGAGGCAGAGACAGGAGGATCGCACTGGCTTAAGAGACCCTGTTTCCAAATAAAAAGTATAAAAATAGGTCTGGGAATGTAACCCGGAGGTAGAAGGGCTTCCAGGAACTCCAGTACCACACACACACACACACACACACACACACACACACACACACACACAAAAAAAAAAAATAGTTCATCCCTCAGAAACAGAGCAACTTCAGTTAATCAGAACTTCCTAAGTCGGAACCCTCAGTGACTCAAAAGCCATCTAGCTTCCTCCATCCCCCTGTCACTGAAACAAAAAGATGAAAGAGAAGAAACCACTCTCACCTCTGGGCTTTGCACAATAACTTTTAGCAGATTAGCTGGGCTTGACATTAACAGTAAAGAGCCATGGGAATTGAGGTTCAGAATTACAAGCCTAGGGTCCTTTAATATCCCAAATCCTCAAAAAAGGATTTGATATGAGTCTTATACTGTATCTACTGAAGTGTGAAAAATAACTCACAACGAAAAAGGGTAGAAACCAAGAGGATTTTCCAGATAATCTTTCATTATCCAGAACCATCCCTGTCCCCAAGTTTAACACTTCCTAGAAGTTGCACTGTTCCTTCCCATTGCTGAAGGTGTGTTTCCTGGCTTTTATTTGGTGAAAACAGGAGAAGGCCACATGAAATGCACAGAAGACTAACACTGCAAGAGATCCAGTTCTAGCCGTAGTCAACCAGCTACATGTGCCTCCAATTCTCTGGGTCTCAACTTACTCACCTGTAGGACAGACCTGTTGAATGAGCACAGGCCACCCTTGGACAAAAGGAAAGAGGGATGAGCAGGGCACCGCACACCTGTCTAGCTGTAAGAAGGAAAAGGCATTTTTCCAGATGGACAGAGATGATTCGAGGCATATCAGCGGCAAAGCACATTTGGCTCATTCCTTGGACTTAGTGATTCTATCTGTACTCTGCTGAGAAATGGATTGGCTGCTTCTTTCCCTAAGAATGGTACCTTCTTTCTTCTGCATGTGTCTAAATTCTACTCATCCTTAAAGGTCCAGTTCAAAAGTTATCCATGAATAATCTCTTCAGCAAGCTATTTCAGCATTGACTTGCCCCTCTACAGGATTTGTTTTATATGAAAGTATTTCATCCAAACCTATAGCCTCCCATACACAAGATCTGTATTCCATATTTGCACATAAGAGGTGCTCAAAGTATTATAGAATGGCTGACTGACAGAAGGAAGAAATGGAAGCCTATAATACCTCAACATAGCAAATTGACCGCATATAAATACTTTAAATATTTTTTATTTTGAAATTCTTGTTTAGATTGTTTTATAAAAGCACTATTCTATAGCTATAGAAGTCATCATACCAAATGTCTTTGAGCCTTTGTATCCTTAACTGTCAAACAGAAACAGTGTTTGCTCTTAGGGTTCACAGATAAGTTAAATGAGCCAGTGGATGAGTTCTACAGCTTATTTAATTATGGATCCTACAGTGAACCACTGAGGATTTAGAGGTAACTTTGATTTCTGTCAGTCAACTCCCTGATGAGTGCCACACCTAGTGCTCTATTCATTGCTCTCAAATAAATGCCCATGACACATCTCAGCTCAAGCCTGCTGGGAAAACTAATTCCTCCCTTAGAGCCCCACTTCCCAGAAACCAGAATATAATACTTAGAGAAACAGTAATCTTTATTCAACACAAATAAAGGGGAAAACAATGCCCAGGGCTCTATAAAGCTATGTATTAGCTGCACTGCAAAAAAGTATCTCATTGATATTAATGTGCTTACAGCTTATTACACAAAAATTAATTAAAAATTGAATAAGACCAAAGCTCAAAATTCTGCATGTCTAATTTCCCTGCCAAAGCAGCTCATACAATGAATGGCAAAAATTCTAAGAGCATTAGTTTATCACAGTGCACCACACAACTTCATTTCCGATCATTCTCTTTCAAAGCAAATGGGGAAACTTTGGGGGCCTTATGGGTGTTCCACTAGCATGTCATCTTTGAGGAGGGGAGCTAGATCTCCATGGACTTGATGCTACTCTATGATTATCTTGATGCTCTTCTATGATTCTCAATGTAAGCCTCAGTCCCTAGAGAAGCTACTAGTTATTTGCAAACTACATATGGGCCATCCAAGGCAAGAAGTTTACACCTATCAGAAGTCTCCCTTGGCCTCAGATATTTAGGGGAGGAATCTCTGAAGCCAAGCCAAGTTGACACCCGGTCCCAGTCACTTCTCCCAGAGTGGAAGAAAGCTAACAAGGCCTGGAGTTAGACAGGCATGGGCTTGCAGCTCTCCATCTCTGAGCCACAGCTTCCTACCTAAGGCCTGCCTTTCAGGACTGTGTCCAGAGCAAATGAGATAATGTGTATGTTGTGCCTGCTGCACAATGGATGCCCAAGAATTTCTCTTGCCTTTAATATAAAATTGAAAGAGTCAGTCCATTTGTTTAGCAGCTTCATTTATTTCCCCACAATCTAAACTGTTTGCAAGTCTCTTTCCTGTCACATCCAGTAAACTCTGGGCAGGAAGAACTAAACTTCATTCATCTCTGTATCCCCAGTGCCTGGCACATAGGTCATAAGTGTCTACAGAACAAACAAATGCATGAATGGAAGAGAATACTTACCAGTTTTGGGGTGCCTACTACAAATATCTCACCAAATAGCTCATTTAATTTATCTGTCAATTCTAAGAGCAGATACTGTTTCTGTTTAACAGCTAAGCATACAAAAGCTCAAAGAGATTTGGTATGTTGACTTTACTGAGGCTACCCAAATAAATAGATAACTCATATGAAATAATCTGTATTTCACATTTAAAAAATACAAATGAGTATTTGTTATGTGCTAGCCACTGCAGTTGATATCCTACATATGTTATATATTCTACATATATTACATATATAAGTTAAATATTAGAACCTTGTGAAACAAGTGAAAGTACAGACAGGGACTGTTGGAGTCAGCATGCTCACTGCTGGGACCAAAATCCCTGATTACCACAACTTGGAGGAAGAAAGACTTATTTGCTTACAGTTCTGTAGGTTTCAGTCCATGTTAGGCCAGCATCTGTAGAGCTTAGGGCATGGCAGCAGGAAACATATAGAAGAGAAGAAGAAGAAGAAGAAGAAGAAGAAGAAGAAGAAGAAGAAGGAGGAGGAGGAGGAGGAGGAGGAGGAGGAGGAGGAGGAGGAGGAGGAGGAGGAGGAGAGGAGGAATGAGAGAGAAATCAGAGAAGGGGATGAGGGACACATATTGTCCCCAAAGCCACACCCCAGTGACTTACTTCCTATAGTGATACCCTACCTACCTATCTTTCCACCCAATAAATCCATTGATCTACCAATGGATTTATCCACTGATGAAATTAGAACCCTCATGACTCAGTTACTTCATCTCTGAACACTTGAACTGTCAATACCTGAGTTTCTCCAGGGGACAGTCTATATCCAAACCATAAAAGGTACACTGTGGCTCAAAGGGGTTAGGAAATTTGCCCACTGTTTTCAGCCCTTTCAGATGTACAACAATGGCCATTTCAAATGGGTCAAAATGACGTTAAAAGGGGAAGCCAGGCCTCCAGTTCAGGCCCGCTGCCTCGAGCTCCTGATGTGCTCCACTGCCTCCTGAGAGAGTGGGTCCTAAACAGCTGGAGGGGAGAGGACGAGCAGGGAGAGAAAGAGAAAGAATGGGAATTGGAATGGAAGGTGTGGGAGGGCACAGTAACTATGTAAGTAATCCCTCTAAGCTACATCTTTCCTATTAACCTTGTCCTCGCTACTGAGAGGACTCGCTGTCTCCAAAACCTGTAGTCACTGACCATTGTGGAAAATACCAAAGAAGAAGACTTCTTCCTTCTGCTTAGCTCCAGAGTAACTATTCCTGTTGGGATAGAAGCGGGACTGTCAGCTCCTGCCCAACCCAGTCTCCTATGCAGCTGCTTCCCTCTGCTCAGGCTAACACTGAGGGCCAGTCGTTCCTTGGCTATTGGCCCCTAACAGCTCGGTCCTCTGGCCTCACTTACAAAGGCCTTTGAAATTACTGGTGCTCTTACCACCTGACATTTGACCAGCTGCTGCTGGGGCATGTTCTTCTCCTCACTGGTGCTCTGCCACTGGAACATGGCCTCATAGAATTAGGATGAGGAGGGATGGCTCCCCAGAGGAGAGAATGTGGTCCTGGAAGCATGGGTCTGCCTCTATTGAGGCCTTCTGCAAGACCTGTCTTCTCTGGAGGAAAAGAGATGGACTCACTCTAGGGCTTGATCATCTATTAAGCCTCTGGTGCAGGTAGTATTTTTTTTTCATTATAAGTAAAACAAAACTGCAGCTGAGAGAGATTAAGTGACTTTTGTTGTGTCACACAGCAAGAAAATGGGGAGTGGGCATGTGATCTGAAGTAGGTCTGGACAGAAGCCCATATTCTCACCACTGCCCTGACAGGGGCTCTGCTCCTCATTGAAATAAAGGCTGATGGTCATTATCTTTCCTGCCCATGCTGGGTTAAGTCTATTTTATAACCTCTCTCCTAAGACACTCCAGGGACTCTCAAATAAGGTAGAATGCAGGAATTAAGAACATCATGTCCTCACTCCCAATCTCTGGCCTTGAGTTCCCACATTTCTACCTCCATGATTATTATCATTTCCTGATATCACATATACTAATACTTCATGTTTATCTTTAAATCAAATTGTTTTTTAAATATAATATCCTCCTAAACAACATATGCATAAATTAAGGACTTAGTGTGCTGGTTTAATTTTTCCTGATATAAAATAAAATACATCAACAACAACTCAATTACAAACTGTTCATCCAAGTGACACCTAGGAGCATCCCACCAGAGGCTCTGTTGGGGGAAAGCTCTGTGAGTCCCTGGCTATGAATGTGTGTATTCCCCTAGCTATACACCCTGGTCCTTCACAGATGCAGGGCCAGTATGGAGGCAGCTGTGTGCTGGGAACTGGACTGCAGCAGGTGACCATAGGAGGCAGAAGTTGGGATCGGAGAATCTGAAGAAGTATAGTTTCCAGCAGGGATGCAGACAGAGCAGGTTGGAGTGCCTGCGGCAGTAGAATTGCATGCATGAAGAAGTGGAAAGCAAGACGGCACTATGATCCACTGGGCTGTGCCTTCTTTTCCCAGCAGCAACAGTACAGAGCCCCGAGTCTGGCTCCCCTCCATCTGTGTCAGACTGGAGAGAATAGCTGGTTATGGCCATTAGGGGCAGCAACACCCTCAGAGGTCTAATTAGGATGGCCAGGGAGGAGGGCAGGTCCCGCCAAGCATCCTGCCACACACTGCAACATAACCCTTGGGTTTTATTTTGCTTTCCTCATTAGCTTAGCTTAATTGAAGCATAACATAATGTAGAAAAAATGATAAGGAAGCAAAACACCAGTTTCGTCCTAGAAGCCCTCTCATGCTCCCTTTTAGTTAGTCTCTTGCCCCAACAGTCAGCAGCATCTTAATTCCGAATGTGAGAGGTGGGTGTTACCTGTTCTGAGCTTTATAGGAATGGGCCCACAGAGATATAATCTCATATCTGGATTTTTTTTTACTCAACAATATGTCTGCAAGATTCATCCAAATTGTCACACAGAGCATTAGTTTCCTCAGTTTGATTGGTGTGTACTAGTCCCTTGCTTACAGATAGTCTAATTTATTCAATCTACTCTTTTATGTGTGGCACTGGGGATTGAACCCAGGGGCATTCTATTTATGAGCTATACTCCATCCTGTTTTATTTTTTTATTTTGAAACAGAATCTCACTAAATTTCAGAGGGCCTCCCTAAGTTGCTGAGACTGGCTGAAAACCTGAGACCCTCCTGTTTCAGTCTCCCAAGCACTGGGATTACAGCATGGATCACTGTGTATGTGGCAAGCACTAAGTTTGGGGCCATTAAGAATGATATTGCTATGGACATTCTAGTACACAATCTTTGCTTTAATTTCTCTGGAGTATATGCATAGACATGGAATAGCTCAGTCCTAGGTATGTATTATAGTGATATCTATTTTTTCCCACCAGTACTGTGTACACATTTTAGTTTCTACACTTTCTTGCTAATATTTAGCATTTTTACATATTTGTAACTTCAGCCATTCTGGTTTGTGCATAAATAATCTATATTTTGTTTTGTCCACATTGCAAA
This sequence comes from Muscardinus avellanarius, assembly GCF_963383645.1. Lineage (NCBI taxonomy): Eukaryota > Metazoa > Chordata > Mammalia > Rodentia > Gliridae > Muscardinus > Muscardinus avellanarius. The sequence goes on along the minus strand of NC_137786.1, from coordinate 194,474,156 downwards.
ACAGTCCATAGGTCCACATCATTTCCAAAGACAGCAACATGGGGAGACGAGGGCCGTGTGGTGTAGTAGGTAGTTCCTGGGCCCTGACTCAGAAGACCCAGCCTTAATGTTTGCTCTCCAGCTACTGCCTTGATGCCATTAGGAAAGAATTTCCACTGGTCTTTACAAATCCCTACCCAGGACCCCACTCAATCTCTGATCCTCACAACAGACTGATGAAGAGCAAAAAAGTAATTATTCTCAAGAGCTTGCACAACTTTCCAAGTAAGTAGCTGAGACAAAAGACAGACCTATCTTCTTCTGATTTCTATCCAGTGACCTCTCCCCAAGCTTATGCTGACTCTTGATTCACTCAGTCCTCATTTCTCAGAAGCTGCTGAACTACATGATCTCTGATGTTCTTTCCCGTTTAAATACAGTGAACTGATTTGTTTTTAAATATATGTGTGGGTTACTTGCTATGAGTATAAACAAATGGAAGACTCTTGTCCAAACCTATTTAAGAGGAAAATGAGCCAAGCTCATCTGGTAATTTGAGTGCCAAATAAAACAGAATGCGAGGACTCCACTGTTGGAAACTACAAGATTCCGCAAGACTAAGAGCGAAGAGAAGTTATCAGCTTGTTCATGACAAGATGTACTTTGCAGACATAGTTTATTATTCATGATTTCTTGCAACGGAGGAGCATCCAACTAACCATTCATTTATGCACACGACTCATGAGCCATCTATCTCCCCATCCACTCAACTGTCTACCCATCCTGCTATTCAGCAAGCATACTGGGCATCTTCTCTGCCAATTCCACACTAGTTGGGGGGGGAGTAAGAAATTAATCAGAAACAATCTCTGTCCTTAAGAAAATATCAGTCTAGGCAAATGTCTCATACTTTATGCACTTTTTATATTTTCAGTTAGTAGACAGTAGTTAACTCATCTCTCTGCCATTCTCATATCATAAGTCTGGTACTAAGTATTGCTGAGACATATTTAATGCATGAATGAATGAACTCTTAATTCCTGAGAATTCTAAAAAAAATATTTGGAACATGCATTTCTCTCATTCCCCGTTTTTTATCATCAGACTGAGCACCAGGTCTTGGAGATTCAACTGCCTTGGTCCTTTCCTTGTGCCAACTACAGTGCAGAAAGAGCAGAGCAGGTGATCCCCTGCCAAACTCTTTTCCCCAGGAGTGAGGAGTGAGCGCAGTGGGAGGCAAAGTTCTGCCCACATTCCCAGGAGACTTTGTCACAGATTCCTCCATTCTGACGTGTCTCAGCTTTCTAATCCACTTATAATAGGTTTCTGCAGAGGGCATTTGATGAGGCTTACCTGTGGGTCTTCTCCTCTAAAGAGATTAAAGTTATATATTCCCAAAAGCAAATAATTGCCAAACACAGCATTTCAACAACAAATACATGCCAAAAATATACAAAAAAGTGAAAAGCTTACAGATGGAGGCCATCAAAGAAAGTGAAGAAAGCAAGATCCAGCATGGTGACAGACCCCAGTGCCACTGATCTCCAAACCACTAGCGCTCAGGCCCCAGACTCAAGCCACATGTCTGCCATTAGTTGTCTTCAGGTCCATAAATATCCCCTGAGCTCCTACTATACGGAACCACCCAGTGGTTGGGTGTCTTATCTCTACTTTCTCCTTTATCTCACAAATATCATGTGTCCATTTTGTCCATAGGACAAAATCAATGTGTCCTATGAGCCATGTATTTCTGGAAGCCATCCCTGGCTATCACTCCTACTGCTGCCACCTGAGTCCAGCCTGCCACCTCCTCTTACCTGGACTCCCACAGTTGCCCCCTAACTGGCTCCATGCCTCCACTGTGGCGACTTGCCAATATGGCAGATGCAAATCTGTCACAAACCCTCCAAGGGCTTTGAATCACCCTCAGAAAATGTCCTTGCCTCCTTTCAATGGTCTGTAGAATGTTCTCAACCAGCTGCTACTTTCCTTCCTGCCTCATCTCAACCCATTCTTCCCATGGCTTTTTGCTCTTGGCAACATCTTTTTAGTGGACCCCCATCTGAGCTCAAAGTAAAAGTTTATCCCTAGTTTTAAGCCTTGCTGCACCTGCACATTCCCCTCTGATAATGCTCCTCCCATTGGTAATTCTCTGTGTCTGATGCCCTACACAGCAGGCCCTCTGAAAAAGGCCCCATGTACATGTTCTCCAGTGCCTCTCCTCAGCCTCCAGTGTGCAGCCTGCCAGATGGGAGGTTCACAATAAACACGGATAGACTGAGAGGCTGACTGAGCGATGAACCCACTGATTGACTATAAGCACTGAACTCAATGCCAGACAGTCACCAGATCTTAGGACAAACACCAAGGATTCTTCTCAAGCTCAGGAAAGAGCCACATGCTATGTGACTCTGAGCTGATGACGTCACTCACCACTCCTCAATTTCTTCATCTTTACAAGTAATAATAAGATTTCTGCCTTGCAGATGCTGTACTGAAATGAAGCCCTAGTTGTTAGCAAGCTTCACCAAATGAAGATGGCCTAGGCAGGGCAGATCCACCAGCAAGGCTGTGCTGCACAATAAGCTCCATTCTGGTCCTCTCCTTGCTCAGATGAAAGAGTCTCCACATACCCTCTCCATGGTCTCCATCCCTTAGTACCTTCTCAGGACACCTTGACATTGAGTCAGGAGCCTCCCAGTAAATAATAAACACTCATGATGAGCAGTAGGAGGAAAGCTGTAACTGATTTACTGGAAGCAGAAAAAGATCCTCCAGTCACCAAAATCAAAATAACTCCTGATCTTCTCTTTCCCTGAGATCCTATAAGGAAGGAAAAAGACCCCACATCCACATAAGAAGGGGGAAAATGCTGTCAATGGCATGTGGGTAGAGAACATATTCTGGGAACATATTCCTCTAGATTCCCCACAACACAGTAGTTTTAATTGCTTCAGGAGTTCAAATTAGGAGTACAGGACATTTTCAAAGTATAGTCCTCAGTAGTCCCAGCAGCATCACCTGGAACCTGTTAGAACACAGACTGCCAGGCCTCACCCCTTCTTAGTGAATCAGAAGCTGTGGGGTTGGGCTAAGCAATTGACCCCTGTGTGTTTGCCCTGTGTGGGAACTCCTGTGCATGCAGGCCAGAGGAAGGCACAGAGAAGGGGAGGTAAAACAGCACCTTTCCTTTCTAACCAAGGTGTGCCAATGCTCCTCAGATACCACCAACACAGGCTCCCCTGCATTTCAGACTGGCAGGAGAAGAATATAATGTCAAGTTGCTCTGTGCACATGTCTGTGAGTCCCTTCATTGCTAAAAAGTACTGATCCTGGAATCCAAGCAAAGCCTTAAGAACTGGAGTTCAATAAAGCAAACAAATCTTTACGCCCCCCTGCCCTTCTTCCTTCTCCATTATTCTGGAAACACTGACTACACAGATGAATCTGTCAGTCTCTGCTTAGCCTAGAGATCTCATAAATGAGAGGGAGGATGAGGATGAGTGAGGGAACATGTTATATTTGTAAGTGTTTCAGCATGTACATTTATATATACCTCATGTTTCTCTCTTTTTTATTTCCTCCCCACCCCACCCTCTCTTAGGGAAAGAAGATTCTCCCTCGTTATAAGAGAGACCAAATCCATGCATATATTAAAGGGACAGAGAAAATAGAAAAGGAAAGAGACAGAAAACCTTTACCCAGTGTGGGTAGTGAGATTTGGACTTGAGGGTAGAGAGTAGGTGTAGGATGCAAGAAAATCGGAGAGGAGAGAAAAGTGTTTTTGCCCAGGATTATAGTGGATGATTGTGTACATCTTCAATGTCTCCAAGAAGTGTAAGTAATAGATTTTATAAACCTGTTGATTTGAATTTAATTACTTTTGAGTTTTTAATTTTGATTGTTAATCTTTGGATACAACAATGCTTCAAAACTGGATCATGTGCTTCTCTAGTCTTACTAGAATTATATGTATAATCTGACAACCACAGTACTACCAGAGGACTGTAGGGCAAAGTGCACAATTCACTCTGCTCAAACCAGCCAGGGAAGCCTCCTCCATGGAGGGACATCTATGCAGGCTCTGGAGGGGTGAACATCAGGTAAGAGAGGGAAGCTGGCCAATGACAAAAGCCCTGTATGTCTAAATAGCAATTTTGGGCAAACAACCAACAAATTTCAACAAAAGAGTAAGCCATCATTTTGAATATTGTGGGTAACAAGGAGTAGAGCCAGGCCCCCTTTGGATAGGTGGCATCACCTCAGTGATTTAAAGTTTATGATCAGCCACTTAGACATTTCCAGCTGCCCGAGATGAACTATTAAATGGAGCTTGACAGTGTGAGGGGGCCTCTTCTTACCCTCTGTCATGTCTCTTATTAGAAATACTAACTCTTGTCTAGAGATCTGGCCCCCAGCCCATCTGTCTGAGTCTTTGGAAAATGAGGATGTTCCATCCCTGCTCATCTCTATTAGTGGCAGCAACAACATTCAATTATCATTTATTAGGAGCAGGGCCAGGTTTAAGAAAAAACTGAGAGCTAAATTTAATATGATATTATTCCCACTTTACAGATAAGGGAAATGAGGCTCAGCCAGTGTGTGGTGGAGCCAGATTGACAGCAGGTAAATATGGGCCAAAGCCTGCTCTCTTACACACTGAGCTCTGCTGCTCTTCCCCCTACTCATCACACAGTGTCCCCTACACTCTGATGTAACATTCTTAAGGTTCCTTGGTGGCACTCCTCACTCCCAGCAAAGTGCCTGTTATATAGTAAGGGCTCAGGAAACACACCTAATGATCAACTGAAGGAAAGAACCTGCGTGTGACAGGGACTGTGAGGCTGGTCCCACTATGAAGCCTGAGGTATGATGCACAGAGTGACAGAAGCTGGGCGTGGTGGTGCACACTTGTAATCCCAGTGTTTGGAAGGCTGAGACAGGAGGGTCACAGGTTTGAAGCCATCTTCAGCAACTTAGTGAGGGCCTCAGTAACTTAGAGAAATGCTGTTTTAAAATAAAATCTAGAAGGGCTGAGGATTTAGCTCAGAAGTAGAATATCCCTGAGTTCAATCTCCACCACATAATTAATAATAATAATGATGATGATGATGATGACAGTTCTTGCCTCAAACATCAGCCCCACCTCCCATCACTGTCCAAGTCTTGTCTTTATATATTGCTATTTTTTAACAAAATGAAAAATATGCCATCTGGGAGCCCTCAGAAACATTGGCACAGGAGAGCAGCCTGGAGTACAGATGTTGGAGCTACACTGTGCATGCAAAACTCCACCTCAGCCAGGGACTAATTGTGTGGCCTGAGATCATTTGTGTAACCTCTCTGTGCGTTGGTTTCCTCATTTGTAAGATAGGGAAAATGCTGTCCACTTGCTGGAGCTGGCATGGAGATGAAGTGTTTTAGTATTTGTAAAGTGCTTGGGATGGTGCCTGGCACACTTAACACTATTTAAGAAAGGGTTGCATATATAACCAGGCAGGGTTTAGATAGAACCAGCAGAGAAAAGAAATGAGGTTTTGTCTGAAAGGGAGGATGGAAAGAGGAGAGGGCCCAGATGAGGGGGTGCAAGAGTTGCCAGCTTTATAATGTAGCTGGAGCTGCCCCCCCACCTGTTCTATGATTTGGGGAAGTTCCCCAGTACTGAGAGAGGGGAGGGGAGGAGAAACTCTACAGAGGATGCTGGGGTAGGGGGATGCTATACACAGCCTGGAGTCTATCTCCCTCTGTGGAGTCCAGTCTCCTGTGCAATTCTTCCCCAAGAAGATCTCAGCTCCCAATCCAGCCCAGAGACCCCAACACCCCTCACTGAATCCTGAGCTCCTGGCCCAATCCATATACTCAGTCATTTTCATCTCTGGGTTGAGTACATTCCTAAAGTTTGATTTGGGATTTAACCCAAAACCCAGCTCAGTGGTGGATGCTGTATATAATAAAGTTTAGTAAGTAACCACACCCTCTGAGTCTCAGTTTGTTAAATAGGGACAGAGCAATAAACTCCACTTCCAAGTGTTTTGGAGAAAATAAAATTAATAGTACAATCCTGGGGCCGGAAGCTTGGGATATCATAGGAGCTCTGTGAATATTTGCAACAAGAATGAATGAGGAAAAGGACCACCCAGGCCAGAGAGCCTTAGAGTCCTACTGTCTTGGTTTCTACCATTCCATTTATGGCACCAAATCACTCCTTACCCTTTGAACCCTTCCAAGACCCTTAAAGCCCAGTGGTGGGAGAAGTAGAGCTTCCAAACCCCACCATCCCTTGAAGCCAGGCTGGGAGCCTCGGAGTGGCTGGGAGTGAAAAGGTGCAAAAAGAACCCAAGCTCTGTTAATAAAAGGTCAGGAAAGGAAAGGACTAAAGTGATCTCCAGGCTTTGCTTCTTCTGGAAGTCACACGTGGTAAAACACCAGTGATGGTGGAGGGTATTCTTTATTCTCCTTTTTAAATGCTCTAGCCCCCTGCGATGTGTTATATGTGCGGTGTAAACCTATGCCTTTCTGGTTTCCCAGAGGCCAGGCTGACACAGGCTGGGCCAATGATTTGCTCCCCAAGGGAAGCTGATATTCCCAAAGGGAGAGGAAAGGCATGTGATTTACATGGCTTAATATACTCATTAAGGGTTTAATTGGAGTCACTTTGCCACTGATCCTCCAACAGCCCCCTTTCTTCGCCATGTAATTAACAGAATAACCTTTAGCTTCACAACACATAAAGAAAGACAAGTATAAAAGAGGGAGCTCTGTCCACGTTCCCAGCAGCTTAATGCCCCAGTGGAACTCATGGGTTCTGGGGATGCCTGTCTTCAGCTTGGGGTCTTAATGTCCTCAGAAAAGAGGCAATAGAGTCTGAGCCTGCCATGCCCAGGTTCGAATTCTAGCTCTGCCATTCACCACCTGTGACCTTAGGCAAGGTACTCAATTTCTTGGAGCCTCAGTTTCCCTGTTTGTAAAAAAGGGATAATAATAAAAAAAATTCACAGGATTTCCATGAGGTTCAAAGGAGGGTAACATTTGCTGGGAATTTAGATCAGTGCTTGGCACTCAGAAAATGTACAAGAAAGGTTTGCAGTGTACTCTTATCACTAAAGTTGTGAGGACAGGGGTAGTGGGCTCTCAGGGAGTAGAAACTGATCTTCCAAGGGCCTTCCCAAAAAGCGATAGTCATTTCACCTTGATGGAGACACAAAACAGTTTATGGAAAAACACATAAAATATTTCTAGCAGAAAAATTATGTGGAATGACTGCACACACTTCCTTATACATAACTGAGGTTCAGAATATTTTAGCCTTGGTCTCAAATGGCCAGATACCCCCTTCCAACCTCCCTTCCTCCCTTTTCTTCCTGCCCTTTTCCCTGCCTGTTTGCAACATGAAATATAAATAATTAATGCTATCCAATTACCCGAGCCAAAAATAAATAAAGCTTCAAGGATGTATTGGATTTCCACCGAATCTACCCTTAGGAAGAGGCTGCACCCCACGTGCAGGTGTCTGCCTCCAGAAAGCCATTTGCGATGGGGCCGCTCAGTGGGTTCCAGGGTTAGTTAAAGCTCGCTTCATTATGGTGGCATTGGGGCAGATGGGAACTGACAGCGCTGGGCTGTTTTCATAGGGAAATGTGCACAAAGTCCCAGGTCAGCGCGGTGATAAATGGTCTTGCCGACAATTCGCTGGGAGCACACATCTTGGGGGACTCCTGAGGTCATGAAATCTCTGCTGTTAAGCTACACAATTTTCTTTACTTATCAGTCCCAGCCACATCGCAGACACATATTTGAACAATGAAACAAAGGATAGCACACATTATCATACCCCAGCCGGTGAACAGTGGCGCTAAGCCAGACGGTGCTGATTGGACAAAGCCTGGGACATACAAAACACCAAATACAGAAGGGGAGGAAGGCCAGCCTTTGCTTTTTAAAGCAGCAAGTTGGAAGGGGGTTGCAGTGGGGGCTGTGGGCAGCAGAGCGCTTTCTAAAGAGCTCAAGTTCCAATGCTTCTACAGTGGGTTCTATCACCCATGCAGCAGCCAGAGGCATCTCTCTAAAATGCAGCTACCTATGTCCGTAGGAGAAAGTAAAACTCCTCAGCATGCTTAGAGACCTTTCCACCCTCCAGAACCTGCCTACACCGGGTGGCGCCTCTCCCACAGTTTCTCCAGTCTCTTCCACTTTCAAGCTACACCTACTGGCCTTTGAGCATGCTTCTCTCTCTGCCTGCAGCACCCTTTACTTCTTCCTCTGACTCAGGACCAGGCAGCCTGCAGTGTTGCAGCTGAGAGAAACTGGCTTTCTCCTGGAAGTCTTTCTTCCCTGACCACTATCCAACTGGGACTTGTTACTCCCCATTGCACAGCCCTGCTCAGCCCATTGCTGACATCCTTGCCTGCCTCTAGACTGCAACTCCACCAGGATAGGGTCTGCCTTGTTTGGCATTTCTGGCATCCTACACCCTGTACAATGTAGATGTTCAAAACTGCTTCAAAAATGAATAAGGAAATATGCAAAGAAAGAAACTTTGTAGCATAGCAGCAAGAGGCAGCAGTCCTAAGGGGGGGGAGACACACACATCTTGCCAAATAGGGTCAGGACCCCCATCTCCTTCCCTGCCTTCATCCAAATGAGCCTCCATCTGGCACTAGTAGACAGAGATGAAGTGAATTAACAAACTTAACCACCGTAAACAAAATCCCTGGAAGGTGTTTGGAAGTTACTACAAAACAGGGGCAGAGAGATGGGTATGAAACTTGGTGTGTGCATCAGAAGTCTGGAGCCAAAGAGATAGGAGAGGGTGCCAAATAATTAGGAGCAATGGGAGAAAAGGTGATTCCAAGGAATTTTCTTAAATGATCATGAATCTACGCTGCTACTTTTGTGAGTCAATTTTAAGGGCCAGGAACACAACAAGTCTACTGGGCATAAGGAGAGGGGCAGGGAGACCTAGCCCCTCTATGAGACAGGGAGACCTAGCCCTTCTATGAGGCAGGGAGACCTAGCCCCTCTATGAGACAGAGAGACTTAGCCCCTCTATGAGACAGGGAGACCTAGCCCTTCTATGAGGCAGGGAGACCTAGCTCCTCTATGAGGCAGGGAGATTATCCCCTCTATGAGGCAGGGAGACCTAGCTCTTATATAAGGCAGGAAGACTTAGCTCCTCTATGAGGAAGGGAGACCTAGCTCCTCTATGAGACAGGAAGACCTAGCCCCTCTATGAGGCAGGGAGACCTAGCTCCTCTATGAGGAAGGGAGACCTAGCTCCTCTATGAGGCACAGAGACCTAGCTCCTCTATGAGACAGGGAGACCTAGCCCCTCTATGAGGCACAGAGACCTAGTTCCTCTATGAGACAGGGAGACCTAGCCCCTCTATGAGGCAGGGAGACCTAGCCCGTCTATGAGACAGGGAGACCTAGCCCCTCTATGAGACAGGGAAACCTAGCCCCTCTATGAGATAGGGAGCCCTAGCCCCTCTATGAGACAGGGAGACCTAGCCCCTCTATGAGGCTGGAGACCTAGCCCCTCTATGAGGCAGGGAGACCTAGCCCCTCTATGAGGCAGGGAGACCTAGCCCCTCTATGAGGCATGGAGACCTAGCCCCTCTATGAGACAGGGAGACCTAGCCCCTCTATGAGACAGGGAGATCTAGCCCCTCTATGAGGCTGGAGACCTAGCCCCTCTATGAGGCAGGGAGACCTAGCCCCTCTGTGAGGCAGGGAGACCTGGCTACTCTATGAGGTGGGGAGACCTGGCTACTCTATGAGGCGGGGAGACCTAGCCCCTCTATGAGGCGGGGAGACCTAGCCCCCTCTATGAGGCATGGAGACCTAGCCCCTCTATGAGACAGGGAGATCTAGCCCCTCTATGAGGCTGGAGACCTAGCCCGTCTATGAGGCAGGGAGACCTGGCTCCTCTATGAGGCAGGGAGACCTAGCCCCTCTATGAGGCATGGAGACCTAGCCCCTCTATGAGGCAGGGAGACCTAGCCCCTCTGTGAGGCAGGGAGACCTGGCTACTCTATGAGGCAGGGAGACCTGGCTACTCTATGAGGCAGGGAGACCTAGCCCCTCTATGAGGGGGGGCGACCTAGCCCCTCTATCAGGCAGGGAGACCTAGCCCCTCTATGAGACAGGGAGACCTAGCCCGTCTATGAGGCACGGAGACCTAGCCCATATATGAGGCAGGGAGACCTAGCCCCTCTATGAGGCGGGGCGACCTAGCCCCTCTATCAGGCAGGGAGACCTAGCCCCTCTATGAGACAGGGAGACCTAGCCCGTCTATGAGGCACAGAGACCTAGCCCATGTATGAGGTAGGGAGACCTAGCCCCTCTATGAGGCGGGGCGACCTAGCCCCTCTATGAGGCAGGGAGACCTAGCCCCTCTATCAGGCAGGAGACCTAGCCCTTCTATGAGACAGGGAGACCTAGCCCCTCTATGACGCAGGAGACCTGCGTCTATGAGGCAGGGAGTCCTGGCTCCTCTATGAGGCAGGGAGACCTGGCTCCTTTATGAGGCAAGGGGACAGGAGAGGATCTAGGAGAACAATACACTATGCTGATTGGAAAAAGGAAGTTTGGACAAGGGGAATGTGGAGGACCCTCCTAGTAACATAAGCCCTTCTCAAGGGAATAGATGAATCCAGAGCATATCCAGAGAAGTTCCATTAAGTGCCTGGAGAAGAGAGAGCCGGGGCCCTCTTTCCATCTGCACCAGGACTTCAGGCAACTCATCTGCAACCTCCATCTTCCCTTTTCCTCTTCTGGAAGAACCTCTCTTTTATAGTTTGTGAGCATCCTACCATCCTTCAGAGGGCTTCCCCAGACATATAATTTAATATTCCCACATTCTATTAGGTAGGACTCCATTTAGCAGATGAGGAAACTGAGGAACAGCAAGTAGACTAACTTGTCTGGGCTTGCCAGCTAATGGGTGACCACACTCACATTCCAACCCAGGACAGGTCCGAAGTTGGTGTCTCCAGCTCAGCCAGCTCCCCCACCCACCAGCAGTGACTTGGAGGGAGAATGTGGAAGCCAAGCCAGGTCGGGTCAACCAGATACCTCTGCAGGGGCCTCGTTGCTCTTCCCTTGCATTTGTGTCTTTGTACCCAGCATCAAATTGCACATCCCCTCCCCAGTGCTTCCCCACTCTGACCCGGTGATGTTGCCTTGTTTATCTAGTAAGCAATCCACCCCAGAGTAATTACAGGTGATGACAATGTCTTGGACAACACTTAGGCGTTTCAGAGGGATCTCTTTGGCAACCCAGTGCCATCATTAAAGGCCATCACTGAAGGTAGAAAAAATGAGAAGTCACCACTTCCCAGTTACACCCGCTCTGTGCTGGGCACATGTACAAATATTACAGAACAGGTGCTACAGAACCCATTTTACAGATGAAGAAACAGGCCCACAAAGATTCAGCAACTCAAGTGATACAACCACTAGACAGTGGCACAGCAAAGTGCCACCCAGGGCCTGTCTGAATCTCAAACATGGTTCTGCACCATCTTCTCACATTGTGGTGTTTCCAAGCACCCTCTGGGTCCACAGGGCAGTCAGGGTGTTTCTGGCGGTGTGCAGAGGGAGGGATTTCCAGGACAAACAAACCTGGCAGCCTTCGCATCACTCCTTCATAAATGGAGAAATATAACCGTGACAGCAAATCAGACAGAAGGGAGAGGCAGCCATGGCTTCAGAAAGGAGGAGATAGTTTGCCACGGGAGGAGATGTGGGAGACCCAGGTGGGAAAGAGGAAGGGGAGGAAGTGAGTCCAATGTCAGAATTAGGGTGAAAAACAATTAATATGCAGGCACCTCCCAAACATCTGCTTCTCTATTTGTTTGGGAGGACCTTGGCAGCCTTGCACACACGTGTCAGTGAGTATTTATTTTTCTTCTCATCCAGGAATGTTCAACAGCACCCAGATTCCAGGTTTTTCTAGGACAACTCATACTTCTCCTACCTTCTGGGGACAAAGGGCAAGATATTAATGACAACTTGACCGCCATTTGCCTCTGTCCTGGTCCATACTCCACACCCACATCCTGTGTACCTGGAACTCCGGGTGCAGGGAAGAAAGTATAGGAGGTAGCTTAGATGCTTCACAATAGAGCTTTGAAGATGAGACAGACAGCACTTCCAAATCCAAACTTAAAAAAAGCCATTTTACCCTCTGTTTCATAATTCCCTACTGAATATGAGTGGTTTAAAATTTAATCATGAATTCACTGGAAGGAAATAAATCACGGAGTAAATGTTTAAAGTGCAAAATTGCTGATCTCTTGCGTTGTGATCACTTAATTTAGCATAAAAATTAAGAGTTCATGTTTTCCAAGAGCAGAGACAGAGGCACATTTAAAATTTGTTTAAATGACAGATGCCATTAATTTTTTAAAAATAATCTGATTTGCAATGCAACCTACAATATAAAAACGACTCGCCATTTTGAACCTGGGCTTGGAGCTGCAGAAGTTGTATCTGTGGAAGAGTCCACAGAAGTGGAGGCTGTCTTCCCTCTCTGCTTCATGGGCAGAGACAGATGAACTCTGACCTTTTCTAGGTCTATATATAACTCTATCTAGGAAGTGATGCTCATGACCATTGGAGTGCAGGTAAGGTCTCCCCAGTCAGGCTGGCTGGAGGGAAAGTAGCTGATAATTAAGGATACAGATATTTGTACAATCAGCTTTGCTCCCCTGCCAAATTCAAGCCTCTGTCCTCTCACCTGGGTGACCCAGGACCTCCTCACTGGACCCTCTTCCCTCCAGCAGACTCAAGCATCATCCTTGTCAAACATAATGTGATCATGTGGTTTATAATTGCAACCCTTCCTCCGCTCTCATCCCCACAGAACTGTCATGAAGTCCAATCACTTGGCAGAGCTTATGCTAGGCCCCTTGAACAATCTGAAACCCTAAGCTCTGTGTCTCCACCCTGTGCTCCAGATTTCCCTCTACCTTGTCATTGGAAGGCTCAACCCAATTTGTCTACTTCTTTGCCTGGTCTCCCTCACTCTCCCCTGTCTCACTTGAAAACTGTCCTCTTTGCTGTCCTCAAATAGGGCCAGCCTGCTGCAGCCTCATGGCCTATGCACACGACTGTTACCCTACAGTGATAACCTGCATCCCCTTGGCAAGCCACCTGAGCAAGGAAGTCCTCTCACTGCCCTCAGGCCCTGCACTGGTATCACTTAAGAGGTCTTTCCTGGTCATCCAACCTACAACCACACCCCTGCCCCTAACCACACACTTGATATCCCTTATGTTGCTTTATTTCCCCTATAGTATTTGTGGCCACCTGGTACATGGCATCTGCATCTGCTATTGGTTGTCTTCTCACATGAGAACAGAAGTTTCATGATGAGACCAGGGACTTTGTCCATTTTGTTCCACACACCATCTTCTGTGCACAGTGCAGCAGCTACCATGCATGTTGTTGGTTCTCAATGAGTACTAAAAGAATGAATTAAATGAATGAATGATATCCTGTTCTGTTTGCCCTCCCTCAAATATAGTGCGCTACTGCAAGCTCTTCCATAGTTGAACACACTGTTCCTTTTACACAGAAAGTCATTCCCCTTGGGCAAGGAGATACCAGCAAGGTCCCGACACATAGTAGATTTGCCATAACGCTTGCTGACTTCGCAGATTAATGGTCGTTATGACTGACAACTACTAAGAACTTACTATTTGCCTATCATTCTTCTCAACATTTGGCAGAGATGAGCTCCTCATTCCTTTCACAACCCATAAGGTAGGTAATGACATAGCCCCATATTGCACATGTGGCAACAGAAGCGCAGAAAGGTTAAACAAGTTGTCCCCTGTATACACCACATGAGTAGCTGAGCTGAGACTTGTACTCAGCCCTGCAGCCTGGGGCCTTTACCATCACCCCCTATTGCCTTAGTAAGGTATAAATGAAGATAAGTGTTGGACCTTAAATGATATTTTCTCTCTATTTTAATCTTCTCTTGATGCCCCTCTGTTATTCTTACTCTCCCTAGCTCCATAGAAGCTCTCATGCATTCACTTATCAAGCACTTGCAGTGGAGCTCCATCGTGCCAGGCGTTGTGCTGAGGGACTGAGCTGGCAGCATTCATCAGTGCTCCCAGGTAGACAGATAATACTCAATCACATGGGTCACGTGGATAAACAATAAAAGCTCTTTACTCAATGCTCTAATAGCCATCTATTGACTGCCTACTGTGTGTTAGGAGCTGTTCTAGGTACTAAGAAGAAAGCAGTGTTTATTGGTACATGCCTCAAATGTACCAAAAATAAGACAGTCAAGACCACTTTGAAGTTATATAAGTTACATTATAAGTGTAATGAAGGGACAAAGAACCAGGAGAGAAATACACAATAAAACTGTGAGAGCATGTATCAGAGGGCCCTAGTCTAGACACCGAGGGCAGCAATGCAGAAAGCATTGGCTGTGTTTCCAAGCATCCATGTCTGCTTGGAGCAGCCCATTTACTATTCATAGCAACCTTATGGGGTGGGTACTATTGTCCTCATCTTATACATGAGGAAATGTAGGTTCAGAAAGATAAGTCACTTGCTCAAGGTCAAGTGCCTCATTAGTAGCAAATCTGGATTTGAGCCAATGCAGCCTTGCCCTGGGGGCCTGAAGGGCTCAGCCACTCACCAGCACCTTCCTACCATCTACTAAGATGCACTGGGATGAGGTATTAGGGTTCAGTGACCCTGAGAAGGCCACCATCCCTTTGGACTTCAGAATTGTGGGAATCAAACAAGACTCCTGACTACATCAGAGCCTGATAGTCTTACACAAGAAATGAAAGGTTCTGGGAAATCACAGGAAACATTTTTATGCATGTAAATATGTCCTTATTTCTCCAGTTAGGTCCTGCAGTTTAAATTATATCTTCCAAGTGCCTGTGGCCCCTAAAACATATAGTAATCATTTCTTTCTGAATTAAATGTTCCATGAAATATACCAAGAAACATGGCATGTGTACTTTGTCCTGGAGTGTACTGTGCTCATGTTCAGAGGAACAGAAATGTGCCCTGTGTGGAGGGTTAATGCTGAGTCCATCTTGAACGGTTTTCCCAGCATCTTCCCGATCACCCTTTGATTTGTGGTTGCTCCTCCTCCTATTGCTTCATTCTAGACACTGAAGATCCAGGCATCCCTCCCCGGTCCTCATGTCATTAAGGCCAAATAAAGCTGAGCTGCACAGTTGTGATTTCATAAATGCATCCAGTAAATCTGACAGTAAAACATTTTATTAGGTGGGAAATGCCATGCGTTAGTTATTTATTTGCCCATCAGAACATGAATAAAACAACTTCATTTTAAAAGGGTACAGTTTGATTCCATGGTTGTTGACTTATGGCTGCTGGCATGGCCAATGGGGTTTAGTTTTATCTTTATAGTTTTATGCTAAAATCCTAAAGAAAAATAAAGTTGGCCACTCAATGTCTGGGCCTTCAGTTGCTTAACATTATAAGCATATTTCAATAATGCATCAACATATAAAATATATTCTTAAAGACAAACAGAAAGAATTAATATTTTATGGGTTACAGTCCACAAATGTCTTTGGAAGCACTGATGGCATTGATCGCTTCCTAAATCCATTTGGCTCCATTTTGATGTCCAATGGCTGCAGACAGTCTGCTCTGTGGTAAGAGTTTTGGGGCAGCATTTAGAGGTAGCTAATGTTTTGATGACCTTCAGCTTCAGATGCTGAGGGTTAAAGGGGCTCCAAGAAGTAGACATGACTCCTGGCACACCCCCGCTGCTGCCATGATTATAGGCTAGCTGATTTCACTGGAACTGCCCTCCTGCGATGAAACCTGAATGAAGCAGGTTCATCCTGGGTCATCCGCCTCCGGAAAGGTCAGGTTGGAGCTGTTTTCCATCAAGGTGATGATGACAATGATGATAGTAGCAGCTCTGTTTATGCAATGGGTAATGTGCATCCTACCTCGCCCCAGGGGCACAGTTCACAGCATAGGCTGGAAGATGACAGTAAAGGGTCTTGAGAAAGGGGTGCCTCTTTCTAATTCTCACACAGGCACTATACAGGCAGACAGCCTCATCCTCCAATGGCATGGGAGTTGGGAATCATAACTTCTGTTCTGTATTTAAGGATGCAGGCTCAGGCAGGTTAAGGACTTTCCTGCAGTCACACAGTTAGCGGGGCTTGACGGGACAATCCCAGCCCATCCACCTGGGTTCAAAACCCCCGTTGTTTCCCCTGCACCATGCTGGATGACATATAAGCTGGCTGGCTGGCAAGAGGGACCAATGTGACTCCAAGAGGCTGAAGAAGGATGTCAGCTGGGGCGACCTGTGCTTCTAGACAGGACCTCCAGAGCGAGCAAGGCCCTTCACCAGGGTTGCTGTCTGGACCATGACAGGGAGAGAGATCCCCACTCCTTTGATAAAGATAACCGATTTCCCCTGTAACTCCTTATGCCCGACAGTCAATCCCTTTTTCCAAAACCCTTACTGATTTAAACCCTAGCCTATAAGATGCATCTCTGCTACAGAGAGGGGTTCAATCTTTTTCATTCTATCTCTGCAGGCCCAGTCTCCTACTCACCTCCGGTCCCCACAATGCCCTGACACCCTTGCTGTCTCCCAGCTACACTTGGCTCTGTCGGCTGCATCGGCTGCTACCTGTGAATTCCTCCTCATACTCTCACCATCTCATCCTACCCCTCCTTTAGCTGCGAATATTTTTCACTGAATCTTTAGGACAAGCTGCAGTATCACCTCCTCCAACAAGCCTTTCCTGAAGCCCACTCAGCCCCCCGGGCTGTGCAGAGGCACTAGTGTTCCTGTGGCCCTTCCCCCTCTCATCAGAGAATTCACAGCCACATGGCACCCTGAATGTCTATTATGTCTCCAATGCCACAAAGGGCAGACGTTTAAAAGATTTTATTTAATTTTTTTTTTTATTGTGGCAAGAGCACTTAACACGAGATCTGTCCTTCTAGTGAATGTTCAAGTGTGTAATACAGTATTGTTAAACTATAGGCACAATGTTTAGCTGATCTCTGAAAAAGAAGGAAATTCTGCAATGTGGGGAAACACGGATGAACCTTGAGGACATGGCGCTCCATGAATGAGCAAACCACAGGAGGACAAATACTGCATATTCCACATATAGGCAGTACTAAAACAGGCAGCTTTGCAGAAGTAAAGAGTGGAAGAGGTGGCTGGGAGCTCAAGAGCATCTTTTGTTACATTCTCTAGCAGAGCTACTAAGGAGTTGCTGTGAATGAACGAAGAAGCTCCGAGTGAGCTAGGTTTCCATTCGGCTCCCTCACCTCTGGACAACTCAGAACTAACAGAGAGAGGATGGCCCTCTAAGCCACCTGCCCACCATGTGCCAGTGTCCTGGGTTCAGTACAGACTATGCATCACATGTAAAATTTCCTCTCCTCTCAAAATGTCTCACACTACCAGGCTTATAAACACACTCTCATAGAAGCATCCTTGAGTATCCAAGTGAATGAAGGAGTTCCTCGTGGGAAAGGAATATTCTTAGTATTGGGGCACGTGCACACATTCACAGTATATTCTGTTCAGCCTTCTTTAAATGTTCCATCCCTTCCTCACAAGAGGAAACAAATTAAACTGACCAACCCTAACTGAGCCCTACAATGAACAAGGTGCTGAGTGCACAGTAAATCCTGCAAGCCTATAGCACTTATGCCCATTTTATAGATGAAACATCGAGGCCCAGACGTCTTAAGAAACTGGTTTATGGCCAATAATGTGGAGCAGACCTAGAATGTGAACCAAGACCAGGTCTCTTGTTCTTTCCAGCCTGCAACCTAGTGCAAGCTTATGCAAAATAATGGCCTCTTCATTCTGATACTTTCTGCTGGAAGCTGAAGCAGTTCGATTTTTCGTAGCCAAAAGCTGCTGAAAAAGTGGTTCCTTAACTACTCCCCAGAAACACCACCAGGTTTTATTAAGTCTTTTTATGCCAAGACCAGACCTTCAATTTGGATTCAAGAATGAAAGATGCCCATATGTTGTTGCTTTGCAATTCAAAATTTAGAGATTCTCAGCCCTTTCTCTCATTCATAAGCAAACTTTGCCAAACTTAACTATTAGACTGGCCTGGGAAGGATGCTTGACACCTGAAATGTCGTGTTGCTTTCTCTCGGACCAAAAGACCAATGGTACCCCTTAGGGACCCGCTTGGGATACTTGCTAAGTCCAGGACTCTGTGCTCTGTTCCTGCTGTGATGTGGATCCTGCTGTCTCTACAGGAGCCCAAAGTGAAAGGACTGGAATGGATGTAGAAAGCAGAGAACGGTGAGGAGCTATATCTTTCTAAATTACGCACATGGGGCACATATCTTGTTTCTCCTACTTCTTCCCTGGCTATTCCTTCAGTCTCCTTGGCTGATGCCCTGCATCCTTTTGGCATCTTGGAGTGACATGTTGGAGCAAGTGCCCCAGAGAGCAGACTTTGGATCGCTTTTCCACCTATACTTATTCCTAGTACCATAGTTTTAAATACTATCTATACTGTGATGATTTGAAAATGTCTGCATCGGACCTGGGCCTCTCTTCTGAACTCCAGGCTCATATACCAATTGACCACTTAAACTCCATCTTCACATGTTCTCCTCCTCCCAGACCCAAACACACCTGCTGCTTCCATTTTTCTACTTCCTTGTGCCAAAAAACTTTAGTCTTCCTTAACTCCTTGCTTTCTTGCATAACCCAGGACTAATCTGCCAGCACTTCTTGTATGCTGTTTTAGGTGTTCAACATATATACCTCCATGGCCAAAACTGCAGCTCATGTCAGCCTCACAGCTGGTGGGGTCAATTTCTGTAATCACCTGCTACCTGTTCCCTGCTTCTTTCCTCACCCACACTGGGATCATTCTCCACACCAAAGCCCAAGTGCATCCTTTAAAAAATAAGTCAGACCTTAACCTGGCATGGTGGCATATATCTATAATCCCCATACTTGTAAAGCTAAGACAGGAGGATTTCAGGCTCAAGATCAGCCTCTGCAATTTAGTGAGACCCTCAGCAATTTAGTGAGACCCTGTCTCAAAATACAAAATACAAAATAAAATAAAATAAAATAGGGCTGAGGGTATAACTCAGAGGTAGAATGCCCCAGGTTCAATTCTCAGTACCAAAAAATAAATAAGTCAGATCTTGTCTTTCCTCTGCCCCCCAACCCATCACTAGCTTCACGTTTCACTCAGTATAAGCACCAACATCCTTATGATTGTCAACAAGGCCACCTGCACTTATCCTCGTCCCTGCTCTGACTGTACTTTAGCTACAGTGGGCTCCCTGTTGTTCCTGAAAAATGTCAACTGTATTGTCACCACAAAGCCTTTGCATTTGCTGTTCTCTCCTCTCCCAGACACCCTCATGTTTTATGCCCTCTAGGACTCCGCTGAGATAAGAGCCCATCAGTCTCCCCATTGCTCTACGGTTTCCCCTGCATGAAAGCCCAACCCTAGGAGTCCGATCAAGGCAGCTTTGGGGCTCTCTCTCCGCACGGGTGCCTGCCTCTACACTCAGTGGAGGGATGAATGGGAAGAGCCACAGAGGCAGGGAAATGAGGCTAGAGTGGAGATATGAGGAAGGTGGTCTTTGGGAGGCCTCCCTCATCTCCTGAATGCAGGTATTACCTGGACTCCTACTCCTCTGCACACACCCTGCAGATAACAGGCGTAATGGCTGCTCGCCCCAGGCTCAGAAACCTGCCTCACACAGCTAGTCTCCCACATCTGGATGCAGGGATCTGTCATTCAAGAGCATTAGCCAGCTCCTGAGAAGCACTCACAGGATCTTCTCTTATTAAAATGGAAATGGCATCAAGAGGCTTTTCTATACTAGGTGAAGATGCTCCCTCATCTCCTGACTCCTGAGCCTGGGGCTTCTCTGGGTCCTGGGAGAGGCAGTATCATATACCTGGTTAAGGCTAGCTTTCTTTGGAGTTAGAGCTGATTCCAGCCTCAGCATAACCTCCTGCTCTGGGCATTTCAACCTCTCTAAGCCTCTTCTTACCATAAATGGAATTGCTCATTGCACCTATGATTTAGGTGTTCAACATATATATCTTCATGGCCAAAACTGTGCTTAGCACAGGGCCTACCTGAGGGTACACTGGACACATCCAGGGCTCTGATCACATGTGCCCACCTCCCTCACACTGGAGGCTACGGGCCCTGAGGACAGGAGCCTCATATTCCTCTATGTGCCCTGTCCAGCTCCTCTTGGCCTGTACAGAATGAGCCCATCGGCGAGGATTTGCTGAGCTGCATCGAATTGCAAAAGACCTGAGTTGAGAGGTAAATCCAAACTCAGAGGGAAGGGGTTGTGGGGGAGGAGAGAGAGGAGAGAAAGGAAGAGGAGAGAAGGAGGGAGGGAGGGAGGGAGGGAGGGAGAGAGAGAGAGAGAGAGAGAGAGAGAGAGAGAGAGGGAGAGAGAGAGAGACACTGTATTACTGCCAGGGAGATTACCATTCTGGTGATGTCACAGTGAAATAGCAGGCTGCTGACTGTCTCTCTGGGTTGAAATCTGACTTTTGAAGGTGGCAGGGAGTACGCTGCAGGGAAAGAGGGTTCTATTTTTTTTTTCCTTGCAAAATTCATCACAGGCACTCAGCCTAAGACACAGGGGAAAACAGAACTGTGTTTTGACTTCTAATTTATCTTCTTAATATCCACTTCCCCGTGCCCTGGAACAGGGCCAACAAGTCTCAAAGATCACATTTCACCAGCGACCTTGAAAAGTGTGATTCAACATCTCTTTTTGCAGTAATAAGATCTTTTAACTGAAAGTGACCATTTTATGAGGCTGATACATTACAAAAGAACCAATAGGCAAACTTAAGCTCAGGGTTATTAAAGCCCTGGGAAAAATCAATGTGCTCTGAAGCCGGCATCCAGCTGCGACTTGAGTAACAGTGACCCAGGGTTCAGGAAAGGTGTTTGCCAGGGGCTGGGGCTGCATCCAAAGGCGCTGTTCATCTCAGGAGCACGCCTGTGGGGGCAGGAGGGCATCCAGATCCTTGGAGCCCGCCACCACTGCTCAGGAGGCTGAGACTAGCAGGGTGCCTCTTAATCCCAAACTGTGGTCTGGATAGAATTCAGGGGCTGGACAAGAGCTGAGAATCGAAAGAGAAACCAAGTTAAAGTCAGCTAGGAAGGAAGGATACCCTGAGGAGAGAGAATGGAGGCAGGGAACAGAAGGTCGGGTCTGGAGGAGCAGTGGGTGAGTGGTACGCAGGGGGGCTGGGTGGAATGACAAGCCAGAGTGTTAAGCAGGGCTGGCAGGCACCACAGGGCTCCTGGTGGCAGAAGCATGGCACCTGGGAAAGCCAGCTATGCTTAAAGGGACAGAGACCGGCTAACAGAGAGGAAGCCAGCCCTCAAGGCCTCACCGAGCTTCTGGGCCACTAGGGATGTGCAGGCACCTCGTCCTGCATAACTCCAGCCCGACTGTGCTTAGAAGTGTGGGGCACATGTTCCCAATCCTCAGCCCATCACATAGGCACAGAGCTGCCCTTC
Organism: Muscardinus avellanarius; assembly: GCF_963383645.1. NCBI lineage: Eukaryota > Metazoa > Chordata > Mammalia > Rodentia > Gliridae > Muscardinus > Muscardinus avellanarius. Next base: position 194,452,623 of record NC_137786.1, on the reverse strand, counting down.
CTCCCTTTCTTCCTTTTCCATGTGCCACTGCAGCTCAGATAGAGGAGGATAGCTGCATGGGGCCAGGCTTAGCATACAGAATCCAGCCCACCCATTTAACAGACGGGGAAACTAAGGCAAAGTATGGAGCTGTACCCTGCTCAGCCACGTGGCAAGAGAGCTGCTAGGCTGAAGCTAGATCCCAGGGCTCTTGGCCCGATCTTTCCTCTGTGGCATGTAATTCAGAGACAATTTTGATTCAAGGTGCAATTTGAAGGTATTCTTATTAAACAATCAATACCTGTTATGAAAATTTCAAATATATAAGCAAAATAATAATAAAGTGTGGAGATTATGAGTCCCTCCCGCATTCCACTCACCCACAAACACACACATCAGACGTAACCACTATAGCAGTGGGCATGTTTGCAGCATTTCAGGAGGCAGATAAGAAATAGTACTCCATGAGCTGGGCGTGGTGGTGCACACTTGTAATCCCAGCACTTGGGAGGCTGAGACAGGAGGATCCAGGTTCGTGGCCAGACTCAGCTACTTAGTGAGGCCCTTTGCAACTCAGTGAGACCCTGTTTCAAAATAAAGAATAAAAAATAGGACTGGGAGTATAGCTCAGAGGTAGAATGCCCCTGGGTTCCATCACCAGTACCGCAAAAAAAAAAAAAAAAAGAAACAGTACTCCTGAGACAGACAGACAGACAGACAGACAGACATGCATTATTCCAGCTAATCTTCACAAAGTCCCAGGAGGTAGACATTACTAACCCGTTGTACAGATGAGGAAATTCTCAGTTCCAGCCTGAGGCTAACCCCAAATGTTCCCTAATGATACTTTGTGGGGACCTGCAAGGGTGAAGGGCACAGGAGGGGCAGAAAGAGGAACAGAGGCCATAAGGTAGAGGAGCAGGAAGACAGCCAGCACCAAGGATAGAGGTAAAAATAAACCCCAGGGTAATCGGTGTGCTGGGTTTGCCTATAAATGGCAGCCAGACACTAGCATTGGGCTGGGCGGGAGAGCCCCTTTCCTCCCTGAGGGTTCCCTCTGTCCCGAGCACTGGGGTGGGAGGTCTGTCAGCCACCTCCCCAGCAAGTCAATGCCTCTCCTTTATGTTCCAGCGAGGTGGTGCCTGCTTGGCCCGGGCCACCTTGGCAGGCACAGATTCTGAGCAAGGGAGCCTTAGAGGCAGCTGCTCCTGCACAGAGGTGGCTTCCACCCTTGGTGCAGTTAGAACGTCCTCGCCAAAATTCATACTGAAACTTAACCCCAATGTGAAACATTAAGAGGGCAAAATTTAATCTTACTATGGTATTTGCAGGTAAGCCCTTTGGGAAAGAATTAAGGTCAATTGAGAGCTAGCTGTGGTGGTACACACCTGTAATCCCATTACTTAGGAGGCGAAGACAGGAGGATTGCAGGTTTGAGGCCAGCCTCAGCTACTTAGTTAGATCCTTAGCAACATAGTAAGACCCTGTTTCAAAGTTAAAATAAAAATGGCCGGGGTGTACCTCCAAGATACACCCTGGTTCAACCTGCAATATATAAAGAAAATAAAGATCAAATGAGGCCATAGGGGTGGGTCTCTAAACTGATGGGTCTGTTGCTTTATAAGAAGAAAACGAGAGGCTGGAGCTAGAGCATTCTGTCTCAGCGTGTGATCTCTGCACCACCTCGGGACTTTGCAGAGTCCCCACCAGCAAGAGGACACTTGCCGCATCCAGCCCTCAACCTCAGACCTCCCGACAGAACTGTAAGAAATAAATTTCTTTATAAGTTAGGTTGTGTGTGTGTGCCATTCTCAGATAAAAATGGCCTTCCTAAAGGTACCCTAGGTGGTGGGATCCCTGTGCCTGTCCTGCCCCCCAGCAAGGGGCTCAATCGGGGGCACACTGAGCCTTTCCGGCCCTCAGGCCACCTCTCCCTGTGCTGATCCCTCAGCTGGGGAATTTCCTCCTTTCCCTTTCACTCATTAACTCCTATCTGCCTGCAGGTTTCCTCAGGGGGAAGCCTTATCTCACCTGTTTGTCTGGTAAAATCTTCCATTCAATGTCTTCTTCAATGCCTGGTTGGCCATCCCATGTCTGAGAGCCCCCACAATTACTGCTGTTGCTGGGACTAGGCTTTAAGGTATGAGAGGACAGGAGCCATGGCTACTTAAGTTGACCATTATATGCTCAGAATCTAGCATGGTGTCTGGGATATAGTAGCTACCCAGAAAATACTGAATGAATGAATGAATGAATGCCCAGCAATCCAGGAAACAGTTACTCCAAACAGGGATTCTTGGGTGGGGTCTGATTTTTTTTAAATCAAAGGTTTTCTTTTCCATTATAAATGTACCATCTAGTGCAAAATAAAAGGCACAAAATATACTCTATCCCAGTAGCCAAAGCTATACCCCAGACAGTAACAGCATGAGGCACCATCGCCCACTGAACTCAAAATGCACGAGGGACTGGACCACTCTCCAGGCTGTGATGTGGCCAGTGGGCGTGCTGGGTGGTTTGGACTTAAGCTTCCAGAGGAGACCCAGGCTGCGGCCTCCGACCTTCCTCTCCAGCCCCTCTCCCCAGGAAAGCAGTCCGCCACGCTGCCGCCTCTGAAAATGGTTCACACCGGATGGAATGAGAAGTGCCCGATGCAACCGCCATCTGAGTGTAAAACTATTGTTTTAATTATAAGTTCTGTTTTTAAAACAAAAGTAATAATATGAAGCAAAAGGGCTCTAGATTCAGTGCACTTCAAATGTAAAGCAAGCAAATTGCTACTGGGAAAGAAATAACCAGGCAGAGAAGGGAGAGAAAGAGGAAGAAAACTCAGATGAAAATGCCTGGAGGTAAAGTCCAGTTACACTGTCTTCTTTCCCAGCTTTTTGTCTACAAAAGGTACTTTTCATTTCAAGGAAGAGAAATAAATTTTAAAGTGACAGCTGATATGATTCCCATTGCAAAATTAAAACACCTTTTGTCAGATTTTTTCTATATTTTATTGACACACATATAATTTCATACTACAGATATAGCTCATATTTTATAAACCCTGTAAACAGACAAAGGGATCCACCTCCCCTCTAAATCAATGGAGCGCAGCAGGGGGAAAGGGCTGGATGGGTTTTAAAGCTACAGATCAGCCCAATGTAGTCAGCGGCTAAAGTGGAGGACAGGAACATCCAGGGCAAGCCGGGAGCATTAGCAGCCTCCCAAGTGCAAGGAAGACTGGCAACGTAGGGGAACGTGACACACGGCCTGTCTGGCACCTTTATCTGAGGCTTTCTGGAGAGCAGCCTGAAAAGAATGAAACTGTCATCTTACTGTAGGATTCCCATGGCCGGGTGCACAGAGCAAAGCAGAATTTCACAGTCCCAGAGAGGAGGGAGGAGAAGAGGCTGATGGGTGAGCTCTAAGTTACAGTAGATGGAAACAGGAAGTCCCGATGGGCTATTGCACAGTAGGGTGGCTACAGATAACAGTAATGAACTCTAGACTTCAAGAACTTAGAAGAAAGATTTTGAAAGTCTTCACTATAAAGATAATGATACACTTTTAAAATTTATTTATTTATTTATTATTTATTTATTTATTTATGTACTGGGGACTGAACACAGGAGCATTCTACTTCTGTGCTACACCACTAGCTCCATATTATTTTTTATTTTGGAACAGGGTCTCGCTAAGTTGTGAAGAGTCTTGATCAGTTGCTGAGGCTGGCCTTGAACCTGGGATCCTCCTGTCACAGCCTCCAAAGTGCTGGGAGTGCAAGTATGTGCCACACCATGCCTGGTTGTGATAAATTTCACAGGACATAGATATGTTTAATCTAATTTAAACATTATCCAAACATTCATACATGTATTGGAACGCCACATATTAACCCAATAATATTACAACTTTTATGTTTTTATATGTCGGCTAAAGCCTAACTTAAACAAAATATTATGATCCTCATGTAATCTGACCTCAAGTCCCTTTCTAAAGTGTAAAAAGGGATGGACATTCTGGGAATCGGGGACACTTTAGGCAGCAGAGATGATATGATCCATCCAATCCACTGGTCCTCTTCTTGTAACAAGTGGCACGATACGTTCACAGGGACGGAGCAGTGTGCCAGCAGCTCGAGGGACATCGGTGCCATTTGCCAGCCTCTGGAGAAGCCGTGAGGAGGCCCCCAGTGACAGTTCAAATCCCTGCCCAGTACTCTGAGCAAACCACATGACCTCTCAGAGCCTCAGTTCCTTCTATGGCAAGCTAGAAATAATCCAACCACCTCATGAGGCTGTTCTTGTTGAACAGTTGTGTTTGAGCCAGGCACAGTGCCTGGTTTCAGGCTTCAGTCAAGATTCCACTCGATCCTCTTATAACCCTGGCAAGTTAAGAACTGTGTGGTGGTTTTTAGCATGGCTGTAAATGATTTAGCACTCTTCCCTTCAAAACACTGGGCAAAATTCTTCTCTTCTTCAAATGGTCCAGTCTTCTAGACTCATTCTGATGACCTGAAGGTAGCAGAGGTGATATCGAGTGACTTCGGAGCCAGCTGGCATTGCACAAGCAATGCATCTTCTACCTGGACGGCCCCCCCCCCATGCACACACATCAAGACCCATGCTCACTCTTGAATCAAGCCATCATGTCCTGAGCCAGCCCAGGTCACCAGGAGAGGCCACAGGTAGCCCAGCCAGATCCCTGGCAGACTGCCAGCTGGTAGTCAATAGAGCATCAACTCCCAGACATGGGAGTGAGTGGACCTGCAGAAGATTCGCCCCAGCTGAGGCCAAACAAGCAAAGAAAATTCCCCTGCAGAGTCCTGCCTAAATTATAGGTTCCAAAGGTAAATGTAGTCATTGCTGTAAGTCACTGGGTTGGGGTGGTTTGTTTTGTAGCAATAGATGCCTATAGCAAGCTTTTTTTTTTTTTTTTTTTTTTTTGCAGTACTGGGGATGGAACCCAGGGACGTTCTATCTCCGAGTGACATCCCCAGCCCTATTTTTTATTCTTTACTTTGAAACAAAGGGCCTCCCTAAGTAGCTAGGGCTGTCCACGAACCGCTATCCTCCTGTCTCAGCTTCTCAAGTACTGGGATTACAAGGGTACACCACCATGCTCGGCTCAGTAGCAAACTATTGTTTTACAACTAACACAGTCAAGATTTGAACCCAGCTGGCAAAGTTGGTGCCCATAACCACTCTCCCATACTACCTTCTGAGCCTGATTATAATGGAAACAAAGGTTTAAACACAGGCTGTAGCCAGTGAGGTGGTACATGCCTACAATCCAGTACTTGGGAGGCAGCGACAGGAGGTTCACAGCCTCAGCAATGTAGTGAGACCCTCAGCAACTTAGTGAGATCCGTTTATAAAATAAAAAGTCAAAAAGGCTAAGGGCATAGTTTGGAGGTAAGATGCTTCTGGGTCCAATCCTCAGTACCAATATATATATATTTTTTTAACAAAACCAAACCAAAGTCTTATTAGAAAACACTTATTTAAACTCCTTCTTCTCTCACATTCTAGCCAAGGGTTTGATATATTTCCCCTTTTACTCTGAGTTTTACTCATTAGTTATTTTCTAGCTTCATTTAAGTATCATTTTCTCTGGGAGAGCAACACTAAAATAAACACATAACCAGGAGACCTGGTCAACCTCCTGTGGACTGAGCTGCTGGGTGCAGGGCTGGGACCACAGGGAAGGAGCTAACACTAGCATCCTCTGTGCTTACGGCCCTGTGCTGAGTATTTGTCATTCATTATTCTAGAATCACTGAGGAAAAATAAACTAAAAAAAAAAAAAGTCATGGTTGAGATTTGACTCCCAATGTTTGCTAGAAGACACAGAATAAAATCCTCCTCTCCTACCAGTTCTTGCCCCTCCTCCACTGCCTCACACCCCACTGATAGGTGTTAAAATACCTATTACTTTCTTACCATGATGCCATTAGCAACACCCAAATTTAAAACCATACCCCACTGTTCCTACTTAAAGACTTAAAGGCACACTTAACAGTGGATGCCTTGCTCACCCCAGGACTTCCTCACATGCAAGAGGGGTGTGTGTGTGTGTGTGTGTGTGTGTGTGGTTTGGGGAGGGGGAGTACTAAGGATTGAACCCAGGGGCATTCCGCCTCTGTGCTACACCCCCAACCCTGTTTATTTTTTATTTTGAAATAGAGTCTCACGAGATTGCTAAGAGAATCCTGTTATGTTGCTGAGGCTGTCCTCAAACCTGCAATCCTCCTGTCTCAACCTCCCAAGGACTGGGGTTACAGGTGTGCACCATCATGCCAAGCTAAGAGTTTATTCTTAATGGCATTAATCAAGTGTAAGATTCCTGACCTCCTTTGAAACTGAGAGCGTTCATTTGAGCTCACTGAAGTTTCAACACAAGGCTAGGTGGGAATGAAGTCTTCACAGACAAGGATGTTTCTTCTGGAAAAAAGTGTTTGGATGGAGAGATACAAAGCGGGCTGAGGGCTTTGGGAACAGGCAAAATGGCAGCTGGGAAGGGACAGAGGTGAAATACCGAGAAAGGACTGACGAGGTGCTGATCAGGAGGCGGGGGTAGGGAGGCAGAGATGGCTTGGGGGGCTCTGACAGGCAAGGTAAGAGGGGTACAGGAGTGAAGACCAGGGGCAGGGTTACATCAGAATGAGGGGGCTGAAAGGCGGCAGAGTGGCAAATGAACACTAAAGAGCAAAGGTCCTGGGGCGCAGTGAATCCTCAAAATTTTTATTTTATTTTTATTTTTTTATCCTCAAAATTTTATCCTCAAAATTCCCAGCCCACCCCTTGCTTGGTCTGGGCCCTTCATGGGCAATTTACTCAACCTCCCTGCCTCTCGTGCTTAGCACAGGAGTGACCCTGGAGTAGCCCTCCGCCTTGAGCACTTGGCAGGAGGAGTGTTAGCACTCACCTCACGGGATCAGGTGAGATTCTACATTTAACAGCTACACACAGGACCTGGCATGATGTCACTGCACAATAAACGGCAGCTGATCCTAAAATTCACCAAGCTCACTCCCATCTCAGGGCTTCTCGCACCTCTTCCTTTCTCTCTTTCCCAGATCTTCCAGCTCCTTCTCAGCATGCAGGATGGATGGACTCTGAGGTCACATCCTCAAAGCAGACTTTCTGACCACTTCCTGACCCTCCCCACCTGCCCTTTACCCCCCCTTTACTTTCTTCATAGCAGGCAAAGTAGGGGCTTGCTCATTAGTCCTCAGATATGATACAGTCCATCAACCCAGTCTCTATTCCCCAGCCTCTTGGTTTCTTCTTTCCTTCCCAACCCAATGGAAACTTGATGAATTCGTTCTTTGTTTAGCTTCCTTATTTTTTCTGTGTGTAGGCAGTGTCTGCCATATTCTCCCTGAATTGCCCTGAATCCCCAGGGCTTGCACACAGTAGAATTTTAAGGAATGCTTGCAAAAGGACTGCATCCATCTGGTTATTATTTTGCATGCAGAGAAGCAGGATTGGGCAGTTGTCCACTGAAGATCAAAAATCAAAAAGTAGCCAGGTGTGGTGGCGCACGCTTGTAATCCCCGCGCTTGGGAGGTGGAGACAGGAGGATCGCCCAGGTTCAAAGCCAGCCGCGCTGGCTCTAGAGACCCTGTTTCCAAATAAAAAGTATAAAATAGGTCTAGGAGTGTAGCCCGGAGGTAGAAGGGCTTCTGGGAACCCCAGTACCACCAATTAAAAAAAAAATCAAAAAGTAGAGTTAGGGGTGGAGGGAGGGAATGAGTTCTTGCTTGGGGAGATTCAAAGGACAGAAAGCTATGGATCTAAAGCTAATCATCTAGAAAAGCCACAGAGAAAGACAGAGAGAGGGAAGGAACAAGAGTCAAGAGGTCAGAGCAGCAGCATCACAGCACGGGGCCACTGGTATCTGCACATCTGAGCCCAAAATAAACTGGTGCTAAGGGGAGGGGGAACCCTGGAATGGGCATGGAGCCCCAGAAGATTATCATTTAATCAGGCTTCTTATATGAACCATCCCACAAATTTATGAGCCTGTACCAAAAATTACTTCTTGAAATATTTGTACAAATGTTACAAATAACAAAACTGTTCAAAGGGCAAAAATATCACATGGCCAGGGTCACATAACAGCCTGGGCTATTGAGCATAGAAGCAGAAGCATTCGGCTTCTGACCCTAGGTCACAGGTTTCCTGGTCTGACCAGCTCATAGTGAGAGGTGATGTAGGAGCCCTGACACTCACTGGACACCCAGACCTTTGCCCTGTGAGCTAGGTGGGAGTAGTCAGTGAAGTTCAAAAGGCCTGGGCCAACCGGCTCATGTCATAAAACACAGATGAGATGTCTGGGAACAGCAAGCTTTGAAAACAGTAAAGCACCAAAGACTCAGAGTTCCACAAATATCCCTAAAGAACCTATTGTGTGTTGTGCATTGTGCTGACCCATTCACATAGTCTAGGGCATTCAAGCCTTGTAGCAGCTCTGGGAGATAGCTGTCTTTGATCTCCATGGTTCAGATGAGAATCCTGAGACCCAGAGAGAAAAAGGAATGTGCCTCATAAACCTGGTGGGTAGGAGACAAGATTCCAAATGCTTGAAATTTGGAATTCAAATTCTGTGCCCCTTTGATACATTGCAGTAGCCTCTGGAAGTCAGGAGATACTGTAAAAGCACATTGGACCACCATGTGCATCACAGCATGTGCAGGTGAGTGATGCCTGTGTTTATTTCCATAGCTCTCTAGCATCAAAGGTCTGGTCTTAATAACTTCTACCTCTCTGGGGCTTGGAGCTCTGTCTTGTGTGATGCGGCTATTCATCAAATGTTGATGTAATTGCCTAGCTAGTGGGTTGACTGCTACCAGACAGGATGGACAGCGGACTAGTTGATGTTTGCCCTCCACTTAGTCATGGTCACAGATGAACAAGTTTATGAAATCCACTTATATCAATTGAGGCATCAGGGAAATGAGTTGACATGGAGACAGCAGCAAGATAGATCATAAAGCACAGCCTGAAACAGGAGACCAGCGGGTACCATGGCAGCAATCCAGAATGTCAGACCAAAATTGAGCCTAACTCATGGTGGACAACTTAGGGCAGCGCAGAGAACATATAACCTCTGAAGTATGAAAGGACCCAGATTCAAATTCATGCTTCCTGGCTAGCGATGGGCCCTTGGCTAGGTACTTAACCTTTTTGAACCTCAGCTTCCTCACTCTAAACAAGATAATGCCACCAAGTTTGGGGGTTGCTGTAGAGATTGTGATAATATATGTAGAGTTTATGGCCCATTGTAGGTGTTTGGTAAACTATGGATATAATGGATTTTGGGGGCAATACCTCTGATAGAAAGCTAAGATTTCAAAGATATTCTTTTTCCCAGAGTGCCCACAGTACTAACGTTTATTTCAGACATCACTAGGAAAGCAGCGTTTAGTGGTTGTTATGGTTTGACTTTGGAATGTTCTGCAAACCTCATGTGCTAAAAGCTCAGAGGTAGGACATAGCTGGAAAAGGTGGGTCACTGGTCGCTTCCGGTCTCTAGTCTCTGCTTCTGGCTGCCATGAGGTGAGAACCAATTTTCTCAAACATCCTTGAGGCCTTGCAGGTAAGTAGTTTCTGTCTTGGAGCCAGCTAATTATAGACTAAAACCTCCAAAACTACGAGCCAAATAAATCTTTCTTCTTCTAGATTGTGCTTGTCAGGTGTTTTGGTCATTGACTGAAGCAGTGACCAAAAGCTATTTAAGCTGACTAGAACTGTGGTAGAATGCCATTGTCCAAGTCCACCAAAACCCACCACTGCCACCCATGCCCCTCAGACATGCCCCAGCCTCAAAACCCCTCACTCATCCCATACTTCAACCTTTCTCCAAGTATTGCATTACAGGTAGTTTAGAAAAACAAATTATCGGGTGGAATATGTGTTACCTGGGTATTTTTTAATAACTAGCAATTAAAATATCTCAAGAAGGAAAAAGAACCGGCGGGCATGCTTTCAATACTCCCAGTGAGGCTCAGCCACAAGAAAGGCAGACTCAAGACCCCTGGACAGCTAGTTTCTGGGTTTGGAGCAGCTGGAGAGAGTCAGCCTCCTGCAAGTTTCTGAGTTGAGAAAGCAGTTTACAAGTAGAGTTGCAAATGTCCATTACCCTGAGAAACTCCAGCGTGCGGTTTATATTCTGCTGTCTTACAGTCTAAAGCAGAGCAAAGATTTACTCATTGTTTCTAAAATCCCTTAAATCCTTTCCTTCCAGCACAAAGTCTGATTTTTATAGCTCGGAGTTTGCAAAGTTTCACTTCCGAGGCACCTGGTTCGACCTCTTAAAAGTGTTCCAGCATACGCATTTGCCTCACCTGAGGACTCACTAACACACAGGGTCAATTCAGGGGCTCTATATTCCTAACAAGCCCCCCCACCCATGATGCCACTGCTGGTGGTCTGCGCACTTGAAGCGAAGAGGCCCAGGGAAGCAAGTGACTAGAAACTCTATTGCCTAAGGTTCATCCAAGAGAAGTAAATGTTTGCAGACTTCCCCTCACCATTGAGCTTTTTTTTTTTCTGTAGTTGAAACTCTTAAATTAGGTTTAAAATTAAAGAATTCCATTTAATTCAAATTAGGGCGAATAGGACAATTTAGAGAAAATAAATGACTTCGTAGTTATTACACTGAACCACGTTCACTCGTCTTCATTGAAGCTACAAAATTCCCCATCCTCTACCTCCAGTCCTCGGGACAGTGTGGGCCAAGTCCCCTGGGGCTCTGCTCCACCACCCATCCCCTGCCCCCAAATGGCCTGCCTCAACTACTCAGTCCCCCATCTCTTTGCTTAAGGAGGAAAATATTTTTTCTGTTCCACTTGATTGAGAAAGGGAAGAAAATGTCTCAAGAAGGAACAGCTTTGGGCAGCTCCACAGCTTCTCCTCCATGAGCCACGTTCCAGCAGCCTGGGCCAAGACAATTTCTTCAACACCATGTTTCTCTGGGAGCCCTGCAGCTCCTGCTCCTTGAACTGTCCTTTGGTTTCAACACCTATTTATTTATTTTGGTGATATTATAACTTTATTATTATTATTAATTATTATTATTATTATTATTTGGTGGTAGTGGTACTCGGGATTGAATACACAGGGAATTCTACCTCTGAGCTACACTCCCAGCTCTATTTTATTTTTTATTTTGAAACAGGGCCTTGCTAAGTTGCTGAGGCTTGCCTTGAAACTGATCTTCCTGTTCCAACCTGCCAAGTACTGGGATTATAGCTGTGTGCCACCATGCCCAACTGGAACTATTTTTGTTTAGTGTCCCCATTCTACAGATGAAGAAAGCAGGGCATAGAGGAGTTAAACAAATTCTTACAGCTAATAAGAGGGGTGGATGGAGAAAGAGAAAGAGGGGGGGGTGCACTAGGGATAAATTCAGTCCCCAAGGCCATGCCTTATGGACTTACCCTTCTAGCCAGTTTCTGCCTCTGAATCTTTCTGCATTGCCTAACATATAAGGTTCTCTGAAGAACATTTCAATCCAAACTATAACATGGGGATAGCCTTTAATTAAATAGATATTATCTTTTATTCTTCTCCATATTTCCCCCCTAGTAGCTGGTCATGGAGGGGCCAAGTTTTTCTTGTTTAATCTGGGTGGAGACCACATAGGGATCTGTTCATCCTGTTACTGTCCTCAGAATCAAAGCAACTCCATCTGAGGGTAAGTCCTGGGGCAGCTGTCAGCTGGGCTGGAGGCTGAGGTCCTGTCTGGTTTGCTGTATTCTTGGCTGGAGATCAAGTCCTGAGTTTCTTCTGAACTTGATGAGTGGCTTAGGCAAGTCGGGCCTGCTCAGCAATGGCCAGGTTCCTGGGACAACAAAGAAGAGGCTTCTTCCTGAGTAGCGGGATCATGTTTGGGTTTTGTGAGGCAGGGGGCTCCAGGGAAGGGCTTCAGCGTGTCTTTGCAGAAAACTCCATGGGTATGTTGTGCGGTAAGAGTTCAAGCCTTTTCCCCAAATTTTCAGGTTTGCAATTTACCTATAGTTGGGAGCTGTTCCCTTTAATCTTCTGTGAAAAACACTTCCAGCAATTGGGTGTGCAGCAGCCTCGTCAACTATCAAGGCTGTATTGTGGGTACAAAAGCCATGGGGTTCCGTTGTCACCATCTCCCTCCTGGTCAATTTACTCTTTCAGATGTTATGTTTAGCATGAGCTGCCAAGCCAGAAATGGAAAACTGGTCGGACGACTTGGGGTCTTGTCAAGATCTGGTCTGTCTCTGAATCAACACCTCTTTCTTTAGGCAATGTGGTGCTCTTGTCTCAGTCCACTGCTGCTCACCTCCCGCCGTCACACTCCCAGACTACCACAAAATGCTGAAAACCATCCATCAGGATTACAAAGATTTCAGGTTAGAAAGGTGAGCCAATGATCCATTTCTTCTCCCAGAAAGGGCTTGCCCCCTTGTGTATGTGTAAGTAATGTGTGTGCAGCACTGCGGGGGGGGGGGGGGTGCAAGCTCAGTAAATGATAAGCGGAGAAAGCAACATCATTCAAGAAATTCTTCAAATGGAACACAAGTGGCTACATGGGGTTGAACTGTGGATTCTCATCCATGATCAGGCAATAGCATCCTGCAAAGTCTCAGAAATCAGCTCGTACCATCCCATATGCACCTTTGACTACATTTCACCCAAAAGTAAGCCCCACTGGCCTGGCCTTTGCATTCTCGTTTCCTGGTGTTCACTCTCAGCCTCTCGCATGCCTGATTCTTTCCCAGAGAATTGTTTCTTAACATTGTGTGTGTGTGTGTGTGCCTTCCTTTTATTTTTACCCTTTGCCCACTGCCTTTAGGAGTCATGGAGATAGTATTGTGGGATTTGTTTGAAAAATTCGCTTTAGTTCTGCCAAGTCACGTTCTCTATGTGACCAAGGTCAAAGTTATTGACATATTTAAAAAAAAAACTGTTGGAGAATCTTAGGATGGAGGTTGGTCTGAGTGCTGTGCCAGCCCAGCCTTGAACCTGATAACACAGGCTCCTCACAGTCTTAAGGTTGTCTCTGAGAATCTATTCATGCACTTCTTGGACCCACTGAGATTTAGAATCAACAGGAATTCAATGAGCACCCTATCACCTGTAAGACAAATTTTTCGCCCACATGATCCACTTAAATCAGCCATAGAAGATAGGTACTATTGTATCTTCCCATTCAGAAGAAAATAGAGGCTTAGAAAATTAAAGTGTATTGCCCAAGGTCACATACTTGAGACACTGAAAGGCCATAGTTCAATCCTATTCTGTAATTTCAAACTCAGAGCTTTCCTCATTCTCAAAAAGTATTGGTTTCACCGGGCGTGATGGTGCACGCTTGTAATCTCCGTGCTTGGGAGGCAGAGACAGGAGGATTGCACAGATTCGAAGCCAGTTGCACTGGCTTAAAAGACCCTGTTTCCAAATAAAAAGGTATAAAAATAGGTCTGGGAGTGTAGCCCAGAGGTAGAAGGGTTTCCATGAACCACAGTACCACCAAAAAAAAAAAAAAGGTATTGGTTTCTCACATCAGAACCCCACAGCGGCTGATTCAATGCTGGGTACAAAGAATATTTGTTAAATGGATTTATCTTTGCCTTGCATTTAGGCTTTTAGGCAAGTGAACAAAGACACACTGACTTGTAATTTAAGGACTGCAACAATTTAGTATATTTTTTGTATTGAGGAGTCAAAGTGCAGCTATATTTTAAAAAAGACTGAGACAAAAACGTTTCAACAATAGGCCAGGATCATTATTAATACCATGCATATTCACATACAATTCTTTGCAAATAACTTAAATGTGGAGGCAAAAGCTAGAGATTAAAAATCATCTTTCCTAAGAAGCCAGGTCTCAGCGTGAAAAAAAAAAAAAAAGAGACACAAACTACTCAAGACATCTATTCTGGGTACAAAAACTTTTTCTCAGTTGACAGATTTGTTTTAAATTGGTTATAAGATAATACGTGCATCAAAGAATTAAGAAATTATAGGAAGTAGCACTGGCTATGTGGTAGCTGACTTAACAAGGCTGCATTCTTCAGGCTGAGACAGTCACACTGAGACATGTTCTTTGAAAGAATTAACTTTGCTTTACCCATTATGAACTCCAAGTGCATAATTATTGGATAAGTGCATGAATTAATAAACATCCGGAAACAATAACAGAATTTAAAATGAACAGAAATTTAAATTATTTGACTATGTCCTAAAAGTGAGATCCTAGTTATTCTACATCCTTACCAACTTTGGTAACTGTTAAATTTTTTTATCTTAGCAGTTCTAGTGGGCATGTAATGAATATCACTATAGCTCCAAATTGCATTTTCCTGATTACTAATGGTGTGGAAGTACTTTCTACATGCTTATTTATGATTCTTATATCTTCTTTGGCAAAGTGTTTGTTCAGGTCTTTTGTCCATTTTTTTAGTTGTCTTTTTTTTTTTTTGTCAATTTGTAGGAATCCTTCATATCCTGTAGATGTGACCCCTCATCACATGTATGCATTGTGAATATTTTACCTGAGACTACAGTTACTTACCTTATACTTGCAAAACCATATATTTTACAAGCTTGGAGACAAAGTCATATACCTCCTTTAGACCACAGCTCAGGGATAAGAAAGCTCCTGGTCAGACAGAGTATCTGAGAAGGCTGCTCCCCTGACCACCCAGAGGGAGAGATGCCAGTGTACTTCTTGGGATTCTCAGTCTGTCCAGAGAAGTACATATTCACTGGGCCTTTGGAGAGGTCACAGGATACATGGCCTACCCAGTGCAGACAGGGTCTACACTAGAAGCAGCACCTTTGTAGGGTAGCAAGGGAAAGAAGGAGAGCCCCATAGACACATGAGTCCATGCAAATACTACCTGTAATACTAAGTATCGAACAGCCAGCACTCAACGAAACCACAAAGGACAGCACACCAAGCCTCGAAAGGCCAAAACATTTTTTTTACAACTTGGTTTATTCTCTTTACCAAAGTAATACTTGTTTAATATAGAAAATTTGGGAAAAATAAGTAAGCAGAGAAAGAGAGAGAGAGAGAGAGAGAGAGAGAGAGAGAGAGAGAGAGAGAGAGAGAGAGGAAAAAACCTCACAAACCCTGCTCCCCAGAAATAAGCATTTTAACGCGCTAGAGCACATTGACTTAGTCTTTTTCTTCAGCATATGTATGTTTGGGGTTTTTTTTGTTCGTTTGTTTGTAAAAGGAGACTGATGGAATACATACTGTTTTTCAATCTACTTCTCCCAAATTTTTTTAAAATGTGACTCCTTTTTTATGTCATTGCACTATCTCCTATTACATAACATTTAGTATCTGGCTGGTTCTCAAATGCATAGACACAGCAAGGTTTATTTAATCAATTTCCTTTTGCTAAACATTTACCTTGTCTCCAATTTTTCACTGAAATGTAACACTAGGATAAACATTGTAATAGCTGAATCATCATCATTGAGTGTCCAAGATTATTTTCTTCGAATAAACTTCTAGAGGTAGCATTGTTGGGCCACAGGAATGCAGATGCTTTAGGTTTGACAAAGCTTGCAGGACAATGCTCCCATTAAAAGGAAAAACTGAGCTGGGGGTGTGGCTCAATAATAGAGCGATCATTGAGAATTCAGGAGGCTCTGGGATCCATCCCAGCCACTGCAAAAAGAGAAGACAGAGAGAGAGGAACAGAGAGAGGAGAGAGAGAGAGAGAGAGAGAGAGGAGACAGAGGCCAAGAGAGGCCTTTTGTAGAGCAAGTATGCAGCAGGCATGGTGAGGGGCTTCGCCACATTGCTTCTCCTGCTTGAGAGGACCCAGCACAGACACCATCACCTTGATTTCATAGAGGGGGTCCCTGGGGTTCAGCAAGGTTCAGGCTACCAAGTGGTAAATTGAGATTGGAACTCAGTTGTATCTGATGATAAAGCCTGTGCTGTTTCCAAACTTCACCCTCTCAGCTTTTATTTACTGCTGTGGAGAAGCAGACGAAAGCATTTCTCAAGGGCTCTTTTACAAGGGGTCTGTATTATAGAGAGCGGGGATGGGAAGGAGCTGACTGCTATAATGATACTGATATTTCAGTGACAACACAATAAAAGATGATCTAGTCCAGTGTTGGGGGTGCTCCATGAAGGCTCCTTCCATCCATGGCCCCCTTTACATCTCCTAGGGTCACGGTTAGGAGGGTTATTTGGGGGTGTCAGGGACAAGCCAGGAAGTGGCGCACATCCCTGTTTGCTCATATTCTGTCGGCTAGAACTCACTAATGTGGCCACACTCAACTGCAAAGGAAGCAGGGATGTCTAATGGTGCTATGAGCCTGGGAAAGAGAGAACACAGATACTAGTACGCAGTAGCACTGTCTGTCACAGGGTTGAAGACAAATGGGGTTTCTTCCCAACCTTCCGTTAACCAGAAAAATCTAAGACTCCCTCACTGAGCCCAATACAGGAAATTCAGAGCAGACCCCTTGGTGCCTACCTCTTAAACTCAGTCCCAGCTCTGGTCTCTGTGTGTCTTTAGTTATTGAGGGCTCCCTGTATACAAGATGGTAAATGGCTTAAAACTCAGACTCTGGACTCAGATCACCTAGGTTCAAATTCTGGCACCATCACTTGCTAGTGGTGTGACCTTGGACAAGCTACTTAACCTCCTTGTGCTTCCATTATGTGAATGGAGCTAATAATGGAATCTTACCAACATAGGTGTTGGTAAAGATTAAATATGTTGAGCCTGTAAAAGCTCTTAGAACAGCACCTGACATGGAGCAAACCTCAACTAAGTTTTAGCTGCTATTGTTAGGATCCTCTGGGCCAGTTTCCTCCTCTGTAAAGTGGGGGAGACATACTTCCTGCAGGGCTGTAGTTGTGATGAAGCAAAGTCGTTCATGGAAAGCACAGCCTAGCATCTGGCCGGAGAGAGCCGCCCTCTGCACAGTGGCTGCTGTTAGACTCCCCCACGAGTGCAATTCATCAAGGTTTGCTGGTCGGCACAATCGCCTCGCCTTAGGCGGCTGTCGAAGGTCACTGGCGACAATCCCGGGCTCTCATTCAGTGTGGGCAGAGTGAAAAGCAGCCTCTACCCAAGGCCATCTCCCGAGTTCATCTCCTGCCCCATTGTGCTGGGAACGTGGCGTGGCACTCACATTATCCCACTCCCAGGACACCGTGCCCTTCCCCCTCAGCTCTATTCAGAGCAGATGAAAAGGCGCTGCCTTTCCCAGCTGCCTTTCTGAAATATTCTCCCTGCAGACAGGGATCCCAGCACAGAAGGCAGACCGTTGGAAGCTCAGGGGACTTCTTCCAGCTACCGCCCCTCCCGGGAGCCAGGCAGTAGCCTGGGATTTGTCCTGGCCACCACCAGACAGACTGGCATAGAATGCACCACCTGCAGCTGCTTGGAGTCTTCAGGCCCTGCCCACTGTTGTCACAGCCCCTCCAGGGCCCCTTTAAAAGGAACCTCCTAGGGTGGTGGTGCACACCTGTAGTCCTAGTACTAGGGAGGTTAAGACAGGAGGATCACAGTTTCGAGGAAAGCCTCAGCAAGTAGTGAGACTATCATCAACCTAGCAAGACCCTGTTTTAAAAGTAAAAATAAAATAGAGCTGGGGGTGTAACTTGGAGGTAGACTGCCCCTGGGTTCAATCCCCCAATCCCCAGTGACAGACACACAGACACACACAGATACACACACACACACACACACACACACACACACACACACACACACACACAGGAACTCCTTGGTCTTCTCCTACTTCCCTTTCTCTATCAGCCCCCAACTTGGATAGGCATCTTAGTTCATTTTAGTCCAGAATAGCTCTTGGTACCAAAGAGCCCATGACCCTATTGCCCCAATGCTAACTTTTGGTTCACTTATATCCAGTGGTGTCTTACCTCCCCCACCCCAACTCCCAGGAAAAAGCTTGCTCAAAAGCCTCAGCCTGCCACTAC
This sequence comes from Muscardinus avellanarius, assembly GCF_963383645.1. Classification (NCBI taxonomy): domain Eukaryota; kingdom Metazoa; phylum Chordata; class Mammalia; order Rodentia; family Gliridae; genus Muscardinus; species Muscardinus avellanarius. Next base: position 194,434,698 of record NC_137786.1, on the reverse strand, counting down.
CTTCACCCCTGATCACTGTTTGTCCTTAGCCCCCTTTTCCTTGGACAGGAAGTTGGTGGTTCATAGTTGTCATGCTCCCTGGAAAGAGCCAGGGTCTCCCCATCTTTCACAAACTGTACCTCATTCTTGCCAATGGGCCATAAGCACACAAGTTCTGAAAGTTCACCAATCCCTGTACTACATTTTTCCATCAACACTTTCTTTCACTCATTCACTTCAATATTTACATAATTAAAGTATAAATTAAATATTTACTGAATACTTGTGTCCAGTCACTGGGCTGGGTGCCAGGAATACAAAATCTAATAAAGCATGCTGCTGCCTCACGAAAATCCCAGTATGTGGAAAGAGGGGCAGAAAGAACAGGGACCAGGAAACAGGTGACAAAAGATGGAGAGATGACTGGGGGACACAGAGGAGAGAAGCCCCCAGCTTGAGGGGTCAACAATGAATGCCCACATGGAGCAATGTCCTGCAGAGCTCTATAGGAGGGTGGCCAGGGTGGGCCTCTCAGCAGCAGAGAAAGCACAGGTCCAGGATGGGGGAAGTAACAGCAGGGACCCACCATGACCCATGTAGAACCACTAGAGCATATTGTTCAGGGTGCAAAGAGGAAGGAGGGAACTGCAGACAGGTGGGCACAGGGTGGCCAGCTTGGCCAGTAAGCCCCAACTCAGCACTGACAATCCCATGTTCCAGGGATATTGAGAAGCAAGGGCCACCACTAGATTGCTCTTTGTCATGCTAAGGAGCCAGTGGAAAAATCATGAGCAGGCAAACGACATGCTTGGATTTGTGTTATGATTTATAGAGAAAACCTACTCCTTTTCTTCCACCATCTAAACTGGGAGCATGCCTTCCATTTACAGCCCCTGGCACATGCCACCACAAGGCTTATAATGTGTCAGGGCACATGGACCGCCAGAGGTTTTCCATGAAATGGAGGCCCCACCACTTTCTATTGGCCTCCTGTCCTGTAAGTGTCATAGAGACCAGAGCTCCTCCCTTCTGCATACCCCCCAAGCCTCATGATAATATACTCCCAAGAACACTGCTTCCCGAGCAGCCCATGAGAGAAAGCTGAAGTGTGCAGTGATTTTCCCAGAGAACAGTCTCTAACCAATGCCTTCCAGAATTTTCAAGCCATGGAAATGATCTATCTAATGCAAGGGACAGCAGCACCCTAAAGAAACCCCATATGGCCATATGGTCATGCACACTTGTAACCCCAGTACTTGGGAGGCTGAGACCAGAGGATCACAGTGTCAAGGCCAGCCTCAGCTGCTTAGGCCCTTTGCAACTTAGTAAGACACTGTTTCAAAATAAAGAATAAAAAAAATAGGGTTGGGGGTGAAGATTGGAGGCAGAATGCCCCCTGGGTTCGATCCCCAGTACCACAAAAAATAAAGAAGGAAGGTAGGAAGGAAGGAAGGAAGGAAGGGGAGCGCGAGAGAGCGAGAGAGCGAGAGAGAGAGAGAGAGAAACCCTTAATATGGATAAAATTCTACTGTAATGAGCTTGACGATAATAAGCATTGATGTGTTGGGTTCAAATCTCATTAAGGCCGACTAGACTATTTCCAGAGAAGAGAGACTTACTCTATTATTTATTAGCTTTATTTGTTTGCATAAAAAGATTAAAGTTACATGGTTAATTGCAAGTAACACAGCAACAACAGGGGTGAGGAGGATTAGACAAAAGAGATGTTTTGCAAGGAAGCCTGGAAGGCAAAATCCATCACGATTGGAAGTCACCCTTTTCCAAGTGTAGTACATGATACTAATTATATATGTCCATAAATATAGACACTAGTGCTACCCAAGATATTTATTAAACCTATTTAAGGATGGCTTGTTGGTGATTCAGAAGAACTTGTTAAGTTCTTGGTGCTGGTGAGAAGGCTTGCTTCCCGGGAAGCACTGTTGGCAGGTGGCAGAGAGCTGGCTGTGGGCACTCTCTGTAGACAGAAAAGCAGTAAGAAGGCAGATTGGCGTGGGGGTGGGGTGTGTTTCAGAGGAAAAATGGGGCGACTGGAGCGAGATGCAGAAAAACCCTCTGAGAAGTATGCACTGGGCTCTGTCAGATCAGAGAGGTGCTGGGGCAGAGCTGGCTCAGCCCGGCAAGTGAGGGCTCCTGTCAGAACCCACCCCCTCTTATCCCTCCAGTCTGTCCTTTCCTAAAGAGCAGCCACCTGGGAGTCTATTCTGGACACAGCTGGGAAATGCAGAGAAGATGGATATTTTCAGTGAATTAAGTGTGAAGTAGGACCATGAAACTCCTCCAAATTTCACATGGGTTTTTGGCTACTCTTACCATTGCTTCTTGGCATTCCTTCCCCCAGGCTGCCACCGGTAAGAGGCCTTGCTCCTACTCTCAAAATAGTTCCCTCTCTGGCCCCACTGGCTGCTCCTGGAGTAGCTCCACTCTCAGTCACCAAAGCTCTGCATCCTTGTTCCCTGTCCCGCTCCCTCCAGCCTGCCTGGCCCTTTGCCACACCTCACACTGCTGAAGCTCTGACTGCCAGCCCCAGGGGTCTACAGCACAGATCTCACTTGACCTCTCAAAGCCCTCCAGATAGCCATCCCCCTCCTTCCGGGGCCAGCTTGGATAGACACATCTCCAGGAAATGCCTCTGCCCTGCTCCTAACCTTGCTAGGGAGGGGGTTGAGAGACTGACTTATTTGCTCAAGATCACACAGAAAACAAGAGGTGAAGTCAGAGCCTGAGCTCAGGCCCAAGGAGAAAGGAGACACACTTAATGCCTCCACATTCCAGGCACTGAGCCTGGGGCTTGAAAAAAATAGAAGTCTCTGCTCTCAAAATGCTCAGGGTCTGGTACGGGAAAACACATCCCTCCTGGACGCAGGAGTCAGGAAAGCCACAGTTCCCTTTGTAACATCGGGGCCTGTGTGCTGATCACCTGCTCTTTTGGAGCAGACCATCAAACTCTGAGTCAAACCCACCCACCACTAGACACCTAGAGACGCTGGCGGATACAGAATCAGTTTTACAAGGGGGTGTCTCCACTGTGAGAGACGCCTCACCCACCCAGCCAGCTTCCCATCTGCCATTTCAAAGACCTATCCAAGCGAGATGCTTCTATCAGGACGGGCCCTATAGAGCCAATAGCGAGGCGCTGCGCTTTATGAAAGATACGCACTGATTCTGTGAGCAGCGCCTATCAGCGATTCAGTGTGTGCACCTTGCACCGCCACCCTGTATCTGCCAAGGAACTGATAAGGTGCCTCTCACTGGGCTCTGACAAGAGGCAGCCTGGGAGGATGTATCAGAGGCCCCGCCGAGCCAGGGGCATGTTGCCAAGGAATAGACTCAGGGGTGGGAAACAAAGGAAACCAAAACAAAGCAAGTGGTGAAGACTGGAAATGAAAATGTGGTCAGCACCCCCCAGAATAAATCCCGTCGGTCTCTGTTTTCTGTTGGCCCCAAAAAGTCCACTGCAACTTGGAAGTTAAAAGATAAATGGCATGTGCAGGGGGGATGGGGACTGAGAGATGAGCGGAAGGGGAGAGATGTGTTCGCAAGACGTATCACTTCACCGCATAGGAAGCTTGTCTCATATTGATGCTCTGCGGAGCCTTTCTGCTCTCTCCCCAGAGGGAAGCTGTTTGCTCAGGCCCCGGACAGCTCCGCCTTGTCAAATGTTCTCTTCTCTCATCTTCCATCTGCCTCCCTCCTCCCAGCCTCATCTCCTCAATCTATTAAAATAGCTGCTGCCCAACTGAACCTTCAGACACTGTGTGTAACTGGCCAGGTTCAATGGAGCTATGACTCCCATCTCCGTCAGCTTACTAGTGAGCATGCATCTTCTGTTTTCCCAAAGGAATTAAATGAAATGAAAATCCCGGGAGCCTGGGTGGAAAGGCAGAGCTGTTAACCTGGAAAGGATAACCAGTTTGTCCTTCCCAGTATGTCTTTTAACCTCTCAGGGCCTTAAGAATCTTGCCCATGCACTGCACATCAAGGTATTTTTTATTCTGAATATCCAAGTCATCTTTTGGAAACCATTTCTACCTCAAAGACTTGGGATCAAACCAAGTCCATGATCCTCCATCATTCATTCACACCTGGGTCATACCAGGCACAGGGCTATGTGTTAACAACATGATAATTTTCTCCTAGAAGCTCATGGCCAAGTGGAGAATCAGGCACACAAATATCCAAACACAGTAAGCAGGATCATGTGTTACAGTCCTAGGCCCCCCAGGAGCTGCGAAGGGTCCCTACATGAGCCTGGGAACAGAAAAAACAGTGCAGAAGAGATGGAAATGAAGGCTGTCCAGGCCGAGGGAGGAGATGGTGCAAAGGTTGAGGCCACACAACTGCGTGGAGTGACGCCCTCCCCCAGGCCCCTGACAGCATCCTACTGCCAGGCTTGCCGCTTCCCTGGGACAGGGCAATCCGCACTTTTAAGCTTTGTAAAGATACAACCTCTTAGTATTACTGATGAGAAAGCAAGAAAAGTGACAAAGCTTGCCCAAGGCCAGAACCAGGTCTCCTGCTTCTTGTCTGGGGCACTTCCCCCAGGCCGTGTGTGCCCAGCTTTTCCAGGCCCTTCGCCACTCCAGGTTCCCTCAAGGGGAGTTTCCTCCCTGCTTTAGCCAGCTCTCTCCCACTACTTTCTTACTTACTTACAACTGGCCTCAACTAAGCATGGCATAAGGGGTGGCCCGAGAAGTGATACACAGAAAACTAGAGAAATAGATGCTTGCTAGACATATGTATACATCAAGACTCAGTTTCAGTGTCATTTCCTCCAGGTAGCTGTTCCCATGACCACTGCTTGCCCCAGGCCAAGCCTGATGCTAATTTCTGAGCACTTATTTATCACATTTTAATTATACATTTACCTACTGTCTCCCCTGCCAAACTGGGAGTTCCAAAGAGTACCTGGTACATAGTAAGTTCTCAGTGAATAGTTTTGGATGGATGGATAGAGAGATGGATGGATAGATGGATGGATGAATGGACAAACTTATTTCTTTGAGAAATAGTGTGATATTGTAGAAAGAACTTGAAGCAAATGAAAGAACTTAGAATCAAGTCCAGCTTCACCACTCACTAGCAGTAGGACAATAGTAAGTTCTTTGTTTCATATAAGCCCCCATCCTGTCTTCTGTGACAGGGACTTTCTTTCTTTCTTTCTTCCCTTCTTTCTTCCTTCATTCCTTTCTTCTTTTTTTTTTTTTAAGTACTGGATATTGACCCAGAGGCATTTTACCTCTGAGCTACACCCCAGCCCTATTTTTCATTCTTTATTTTGAAACAGGGTCTCACTAGGTTGTGGAGGACTTCACAACTTGCTGAGGCTGGCCACAAATCTGCAATCCTCCTGTCTCAGCCTCCCAAGTACTAGGATTACAAGTGTGCACCGCCATGCCCATCTTTGTGGCAGTGATTTCTAAGTATACTGATCTCAGATTTTTATGAGATTTAAGTGTTACAATCCTTGCAAAGGTGCTTTGTAAATTGCCAAATTTGCGAGTGTTATCTGTATTTACCAGTTAGGATGCTTTTCCAGAAAGTAGAAGAAACACATTTTAAGTCAGCTTTTTAACAAAAAAAAAAAAATGTATTGCACCACATACTCAAAATGGTACAAATAAGAAAAATTCTGAGCAGAGAACAGCTAAATAAATAGAAAGCAAGATTAATGTAAATACAACATTTTTCATAAAATAATCTTCCTAAATTTTTCTATTCCCCTATGACATTCATAACTTTAAACCAGCAAGTGCTAGGTGGTTACCTCCCACCTGAAAAAGAACAGAGGACATCTGCCTTTAAGAAAAAAGTCCATGGCTATATTACGGCCATTTGTTTAAGCAACAGTTTAGCCCATAGATATTCAATTATTTTGCCTAGTCTGTTCCAAAATCCATTCAGCTTCCCAACCAAGATATTTATAGTGATATTTGTGGTTTTAATAAAAATGGGTCTTGTGAGGAGAAGCTAATAAAATGATCGTAAACACACACCCCCTACTATCACCACTAGAAGATTAAAAAAAAAAAAAAAAAACAAGGAGTGCCAAGTAATAATAACATGGGATTCTTTTGTTGAGACCTTCAGGGGTAGTTTAAAATTTATTAGGCGGAGTGGCAGGATCAGAACACCCTTACCAATGAAAGCAAAAGGTTTTCACACAATTTTGAAGATCAATTCAGGTCCATCCAAGACATGGCATCCAGCGAGGAATGCAAAGAGACTACAAACTGTACTCCTGAAAGTCACCTGCTGATGGATCTCTCTAATATCTAATTTAATAGGAAAGAAAGGCTGGGGGGGACAGTAAATTCCGAATGATGTGGAGCAAGAGCTGAGCTCATGGGGGAGGAGTAGATGCCAAAATTCAAGCTCTAGGAAAAGGACAATTCACCCAGGAATTCTGCTGCTATGGAAGAGAAAGGGGCACCAACACATGGCCCATTCTCTAACTGCCTGGTCTCTCCCTTGGTCTGTGCCCAGTCTTCCTCTGGGATGAATTTAGACACACCTGATTTTGAGTGAGCACAACCAGATGGCTCCCACCATACCCTTGTGGGAAAAAGAGCATTTTACCCAAATTTTTATAGATGTCCTCAAGTCTAAGGGGATTGTGGAAAGAACTGTCTGTTACAGACCAAGTTAGACAACTGAGTATTTACTGGGTGGCTACCAATTGCCAAACTTGAGCCAAAATTTGGGAAGCATACAGAAATATAAGAAACCATCCCTGTCCAAGAGATGCTTTCAATGTGGCCAGAGAGGAAGATGTCAGTCTTTGTCCTGACTCAGAGGCAGGACCAGCCAGGTAAGGTTACCCTGTGGTAGGAAGTCACGTTCAGACATAAGGGGCAGATATAATCAGAGTCGGTCTCTGTGTGCCTGAAAACTGAATCAGAAGGCAGGTGGGGCCAGGGTCTTGATAAAGGGATACAGGGACAGGCTCAAGTCCAAAGAGAAGGAAAAGCCTCTCCAGAGAGTTGAATGATACAGGAGGGAGCAAACTGCTCGGTGGACCAAACAGTTGGGGAACAAAGTAGGGAGAAGGCTTTGTACCCTGGATGTAGAGATTATGAACTGTCCTGGAGTCTGTGGTTCCCTGAGAATCAAAAGGATAAATGATTTAAGAAAGCCGGGCGTGGTGGCGCACGCTCGTAATCCCAGCATTTGGGAGGCTGAGACCTGAGGATCACAGTTCGCGGACAGCCTCAGCTACTTAGTGAGGCCCTTTGCAATTCAGTGAGACCCGGTTTCAAAATAAAGAATAAAATAAAAATAGGGCATGGGGTATAGCTCAGAGGTCGAATGCCCCTGGGTTCCATCCCCAGACCCACAAAAAAAATTTTTTTGAAGAAAAAAGAATTTATCCAGCTTGCCAGCTCTAGTTGGATTCCCTCGGTATTTCTTCCTATTGTATGGTTTAAGAGATGGATATGTAAAATATACTTGTATAACTGCATCCTAAAGATTCAAAATAATTAGCTTCTGCCAAAGCACAAGGAAGACCAGGGATTCCCCCAACTATGTCTCTCCAGAGACTTCACCATGATACCTGTGGCCCTCCAATCAACTAGCAGATCTCCTGCAGCCACACTGCAAACCAAACCACCCTTAAAAGAGGATAGTGATATAATATTCTAAATGAGTAATTATCTGTAAAACCTCTTAAGAAAATTCTATTTGAATGCGCCAGGTATTTAGATGCCTACATAAAGGCATTGATGAGGGCTAACAAAGAGGTCTGGGTGCCAAGATTGTGTACATATAATAAATTACATGAAAGTAAGACCATGTGAGAAGTCAGAAGAGCATGTGTTTTGAGGGGGAAAGACTGGGGCTACATCTGGTAATCTGTGGTCATAATGCATTATGGCAATGGCTAAGAAATGCACATGCTGAGTTTTGCTATCTGGACAACCAGAAATGATCTATCCTTGCTGCAAATTCTAAATTATTATTAAAATAATTCAAGTAACTCAATGTCTTATTTTCATATATGTGATTTTTGTATGGTATCAGGGATTGAACCCAGGAGTATTTTACCTCTGAGCTATATCCCCAGCTGTATTTATCTTTTTATTTTAAAACAGGGTCTCACTAGGTTGCTGAAGACCTTGCTAAGTTGCTGAGCCTGTCCTCCAACCTGTGATCCTACTGCCTCGGCCCTCCAAGTACTGGAACACGTGCCACCATACCCAGTTCATGTAGATGATTTTGATTAAAGCTATCGTGCCCTTTCTGAGGGAAAAACAAGCAGGTATAGTCTGTCTTTTGGTCTCCATTTATTCATCTGTAAAACTGGGGAAAGGAGATCTACCTCTCTTGTTATTCTTTCATTCAGTGCATATCAAAGGATCATTGAGCTCAGCCCATGCGTAGCGTTCCAGGTACTGGAAGTGCAACGGTGAAAATGATGCTCTTGCATTTGTGCACTTTATGCCTCTGGGAAGGAGATGATCAGTACCTGGGCATGTACATAAGCACGCAATGCCATTTTAGGTAGGATACGTCCTGCAACAAAACAAAACCCAAAGAAGGCAGAATAAGGGGGCACGAGTAAAGGTGGAGTCCTGTAGGAGGGGCTGTTTTAGATCATGTGATCAGAGGAAGCCTTTCAGAGGAGGTGACCTGAGTAAAGAGCAAGCAGCAGTAGGAATATGGGGTACCCAGTTCCCAGGCAGAGAGGGCAGCAAGTGAAAAGATCTTGAGGCAGGAATTGAGTGGGAAGCTTCAGGATTCAGCAAGAAAATCATGGCAGCCAGCAGGGGAAATGGAAACAGAAGGGGCAGGGGAGGCAAGCAGAGGCCAGACCCTAGAGTGCCTTTCAGACATCTGAGAGAGAGAGATGTGTGAGTCTAAAGCTCACATGAATAATAAGACCCAGAATCATACATTTGGGAATGATTAGCATGAACAGAGAAGCTAAAGCCAAAGGGTTGGACAGGTCACCTGCAAAGTCCTAGAGAAGTGACAAAAAGACCAAGGTCTGAGCCCTGGGACACTCAGAATTCAGAGGATGAGCCAGCCAAGGCCACTGAATGGGAGAAACCATTAACACAGTAGGGAGAGCAAGAGGGTTTGAACACGGCTCAGAGTTTGTGGGAATGATATTAGGTGTTGTGTGAGAGCAAAGAAATGGCTCTCAAATGTTATTTGTCTCTTCTAGGTTTCAAAGAAAATTAAGTTCTGCAGTATTTGAAATAAGGAAGAAATCAGTATAAATAGGAAATACCCCACTTGGGTAAAGAGGACTACAATAAGACCAGTTAAGGCTAATTATTTTCTAGAAATCCTAGTGGTGCAAATGGACAAATGTTGTAAAATTATTAGACTATAATATTGATGGAGCCAGGGGGTCCAGAAACCTGGCTTCTGTGGCCATTTCTCAGCCTTACATTTTATTGAAACCTCTCCAGCCTTGTCTCTGCTGTCTCATGGAAGTAGGTAGGATTTCAAAGTTGGATTCAGCCTGCCTGTGTGGAGCCAGCATGTCTTATGTGCTACTTTTCAACACAAAGAAATGGGTAGCCAGTGTTGGAGGCCACACTGCTCCTCTCTGTGGACACCCTGGACATCTGGAGAAAACACTGCCAGCCTTCCGCTGGCCCTATGAGCCAGCCAAAAAAGAGGCTTCACTGGCAGCCACTTAATACCCAGGCCACGCTCCATCTGAAGAAAATGCAAACCCAGCTGTCATCTAACTCACAACAAATGTGGACCCTCCAGTGGTGAGCTGAGGCCACAGGGCAATAAAGAAAGCTCCCAGACCATGGAAGATAAAGGGTCCTCATAGAAAGAACCAGAAGAATCCTCGTTTGGCACTTTTCAACTGAGGTGGGCACTTGCACAGTTACTATCTCACAAGATGTTGGGGCATGAACAATATTGCCATCAACAAGAGAACTAATGAATGCAGTGAGGGTGGGTATGAGCACATGATATATTTGGTAGTGAGCTAGAAGCACACCAGGTCTCCCAGTCCCCAGCCTACAGGGTTAGGGTGAGGAATAAATGAGATTTAGAAATAGATATGTAAAGCTGATTCTGTAGCGCCTGAATTCACAAAGCAGAATTAGACAAATCAAGTTGTGGAGTTGGATGGCTTCCACTCAAATCCTGATGTAGCAATTGCAAAACACTGCAAAGGCAGCTCTTAATCTCCCTAGCCTCCAGTTACCTCACCCATCAGTGCCATCCGCATTCTAGGATAATGGTAAAAATTAAAAAGGAAAATGTAAAGCCCATAGTACAGTCCTGGACACACAGGAAGTGCTTGATAAATGTTAGCTTCTTTCATTAGCAATTTAACAATGAGATGCCCAAATCAGACATCTGCAAGGCTTCTGTCTTCAACCATCCTCCATTGTATAATATTTGAGTGGCCTTGTCCAAGTTGCTTCTCTTTTTGGATTATAGGTGTCCTTGCCTGTAAAATGGGGAGGGAGGTTAAACTAGACTCAGTCAAGAAATGGAAGAGCCTGGAGATTCAGAATGTAGACCTAGCACCAGGCAGTAATGATCTGGGTGCATTCATTGTCTCAAAACTCCATTATTCCATTGGGGAAATGGAAATAATAAGCCACACCTACCTGCTACATCCTTCTGAAAATTGCACTTAATAATGCATGTAAAGGCCTCAACACAGGGCCTGGCACATGACAAATGCATGATCAAACTTGGTTACTGCAGCTGTTCCTACTTCCTGCTGTTCTTTTCCAACGATGACAGAGAGAATAGAAGCCAACTTCCCACATGACATTGATCAAGTCCCTTGCCCTCAGAGACTCCCAGTTTCCAAAATGGGAGCTTGGACTAGAAGGTCTTGAAGGAAGCTCCACCTCTGATGCTCTAAGAATAAGGCAGCTCAGGACCAAACAGCCAAGAAAACACTCCCTTCCCAGGGAGGCATGGAATCCTCCCAAAACTTAAAAGTTGGAGAGACTGGCTGGCTGCTGCTACACAAGCCTCAAAAGCCATATCTCCTGCCATGTGTCCCTTTAACATTAACTGTCAGCAGAGCTGGCCTTCAAACCAACTGCAAATGATGTATCTGTGCACAGTGGGGAGCCAGCAAGCACAGGCATCATGTTCCCCTCTACGGTTAGACAACTCCAGGCTTGGCCAGGGCATTGTAGGACACACAGAAAGTACTAAAGGAAGCGCCGGGCGTGGTGGCGCACGCTTGTAATCCCCGCGCTTGGGAGGCAGAGACAGGAGGATCGCGCAGGTTCGAAGCCAGCCGCGTGCGCTGGCTTAGGAGACCCTGTTTCTAAATAAAAAATATAAAAATAGGTCTGGGAGTGTAGCCCAGAGGTAGAAGGGCTTCCAGGAACCCCAGTACCACCAAAAAAAAAGTACTAAAGGAAAAAGACAACTATTCTTCTTCTTCTTCTTCCCTAAACTAATATTCCACTCCAGTGCCGTAATTGTTCTCCATGTGACAAAAAATATGGAGCAGAAATGTCTAAGGCATGGGCAAACACCTGCCCAAAAGCTGTACCATAGGGGACCTTTTCTGCCCAGTCACCCGGTATCAGACGACACACTCTTCACCTGCACAATAGCTGAACGTGGGTAATTAGAATGAGACACCGCTGAAGACGTTTGCTAGGCAAAATGTCACATTATGGCTTCCTCTCTCCCCTCTATCTCCCAAGACCAGCTCCATGGAGAGGGTTGTCCTACAAGAAGACTTACCCATTTTCTCAGTGGCCATTCTTTCACCCATCTAGGCCAAATTGGTATTTGATGCAACAAGGAAAAGTATGGAGTACATTATTAATTGGGCTCAGCAAAGGAAAGGTCACAGGGGTGACTGGCACAATTATGGGATGTGGGCAAATGGGCCAATCAGAGTATGAGTCGGGGAGAAGGGGAAATCAATGGCTATGAAATTATGGAGGGTTAGGAATAATTGGAGGCAGCCAAAAGGCTGATATTTTGCCCAAACCAGACACACGCGAGGCTTCTGTCTTCAACCATCTTCGACTGTATGCTATTTCTAGGAAAACTTCTTGGCTCCAGAGACTTGATATGGAGAAGGAACCTAGAAAACTGCCTTGGCGTCAGAGTAATGAGAGCCACTCAATTCAGCTGATCTGATTGGAAATTTATCAGACTGGTTAGAGCTCCAGTAAAAAAAGAGATGTCAAGGTTTCCGCCAAAGGAAACTGGACTTATTATCCTTTATTTTCCTGACACAGCTGCTTGATATTCTCAACATCCTTAAGAGTACATGGAGTTTCCAAGAGACTTTTTCAGATAGCGTGTGCTGGGGTAAGGAAATGACCCCCAAACTGCCTTAATTGGTCATTGATTTTTCAGAATCAATGTGCATTTAATTCTACAATAAAATGGTCGTGAGCCATCTAGAATATCTCTCTGGGGCACCCCATTCAAAGCCTCCAAGGAAGTCGCAAAAGTTTGCAAAGAATATTGCACTAGAAATACACTACACAGCATTAAAACTCTCAATCCCTGTGAACCAGCTGGGCTAAGGGTTTCTTTTTGAAAGGAATCATATTAAGTGATAACTACAGAGAGAACTATCCATCTTGTTTATCTAACACAGAGTACACTAGGCAGAAATGAAGTTGTTGGTCATTTTATAAAGGTTTTTAGGTGATTAATCTGAATCATCAATGAAAGCTTTCATTAAATTGCACCCTAGGAATTGATTTGCAATGGGTCGTTCCAATGTGCTATGCAAAGTTGCTGTAGAAAATTAGTCATTCTAGACTCCCTAAAGAATACGGACATGACATCCGGGCATCTGTTAAGTTTGCTCAAAAACATATGCGAGTCTTTTTTTTTAAAAGAACCATAATTACATCCTGCCGAAACCTCCAAGGACCCTGCTAACTGCCTTTGTATTACAACATCCACTTCCCACTTAGGAGTCTCGGCTCTGCTATTTAGATGTGCCCTACAATCTGCTTGCTCGTCTAGCACACATTCTCAGCTATCAGCTGCAAACTGTCAAGTCCTTCCATGCTCAAAGAAGACTATGTTGAAGGAAGCCAAAGCTGCAAGATGGTGTGTATGTGTCCTTCATTAAGATATGACCAGGAATTTGGAGCTTTCAATGGCTTTAACATTAATCCCAGCCAAGTCTCTTGTTTTCAGATGGTACCACTTGAAGATCAGAGAGGGAAGTGGCTTATTCAATGCCACACAGTGAAAATCAGAAACAATAGATTGGTGTAGTGTAGTGATTAAAAGCTTAGGCCCTATGACCGGGCATGGTGGTGCATGCTTGTAATCCCCACGCTTGGGAAGCAGAGACAGGAGGATCGCTCAGGTTCGAAGCCAGCCGCACGTGCTGGCTTAGGAGAACCTGTTTCTAAATAAAAATATAAAATAGGTCTGGGAGTGTAGTCCAGAGGTAGAAGGGCTTCCAGGAACCCCAGTACCACACACACCAAAAAAAAAAGCTTAGGCTCTGAGGTCAGACAACCAATCCATGTTCTGTCACTTATTTGTTATGTAATTTTGTGCAAAACACTTAACTTCCCCAGGCCACATACCCTATATTTATAAAATATGAACCATTAAATGCTTGGTATGCAATAAATGCCCAGTGAACATTAGCTGTCAGTATCCTTTTCATCTTCACAAAAATGACCTCATTTAATTCTCAACACAATTGTATAAGGGAGGAAGGCTTAAAATGACCAGTCTCATTATTCAAGCAAAAAAAAAAAAAAAAAAAAAAAAAAAAAAAAAAAAGGCCCACAGGGGAAACGAGTCTTCCCCAGCCACACACACCCCAGCTCTAGTTTCTTACAGGCCTGCTAAAATAGACAGGAGGGGGTGTACCCCTCCCACCCCCTCATCTTCCTTCACTTTCTCTAGAGATGAACAGGGAAGATGGAGGAAGCTTGCTTGTCTGTTTCTACCCAGGAACAGACTTAGTGTGACTGCCATGCTAAGACATTGAATCCTGCAGTACCTATTGGTCTAGCCGTCTGGTCTCTGCCCTGGGGAAGGGAAGGAAGCAGTCACATCCTTGAGCCTGCTCCTGGACATTGGGACACATGTGTGTGGGGAGGAAGCATATTACTTCAAGCTTCTATGGCATATTTTAAAGCTAACATCAGAGTACTTGTCAATGTGCCATCAGCCTGCCCTCTTGACCCCCAAATCTGGCCTTTGGGAAAATCTAATTGCCTGCTCGGAGTGACACCGGAGCCCTGTGAGTGATAAAGTTGTAGACAGTCACTCTGTGATTATGTGCCCTAATGGAAGGGAAATGCACTGAATGAATGCAGGAGTGAATGAATGAAAGTGCCTCCGAGTTATTTATTCTAAGCTCTGGTGTGCAATATGGTGATGTCTCCATCAACACATCATCTGGGAACTCAGTTCCTGCAAGGATGTCAGCCAAGGACAGGGCTGCAAGAGAGACATGAGGGCCATCCTCAACACAAACCCTAAACCTCAAGCTTCTCTCCACCTCATTCAGGAAGGGTTTATAGTCTGTAGGGCCCACAAGGATGGACATACGGCTCAGGTGAAGGTGGCTGCACTCTGGGCCATGGGAGAGAGACCATCCCGGTGGGAGGCAGAAAAGCTTCCCTGAGCAGATGGGTCTGGGCTCTGCCATCCTGTCCAGCAGAGCCAGTGGGACCTCTCTAGGAAAGCCACCAGTAGGAGCACCTTGTACCCTCGCTATTTGCTCATTGATCCATTCATTCTTAAGGCTAATTTCTAGAGTACCTACAGTGTGCCAACAGACAACAAATATGAGGACTTGGCCTGAATTCTTGACAAGCTCCTCGTCATGAAGGAGAAACAATGGCACAGCTGTCCACAGTACCGTGTGACACAAGCCTGCAGGGAGGTTGGCTCAGGGGCCAGGGAAGCATGAGGGATACTGCAGGAGAGTTGAATTGGGAGGTCAAGTAGAGGAGGCTCCTACCTAGTAGCTCCTAATGTGGGGCAGACACAGGCCCACAGACTCAGAGAATGGTTGTTCTCAGCAGAAGGAACAGCGAGTTCAAATGCTCAAAGGCTGGGAGAGTATCCTGAGGGGCAGGTAATTAAAAAAGATGCTGTGTGGCCTAGAGGGAGCGCTGGTCCAGGTTCTAACCCTCTGGGCCTGACACTTCTAGGGTTAGTGTCTTTGCCTGCATGATGAGGACTCTGGATTTAAAGACTCAAATGTTAAAGGGAATCCATCTAGACCTGAGAAGCCTCTCTGGGCAGGTCCCAAGCAAACGTGAAGAGCTGACCCAAGGCACTGCCAGAACACCCGGCAGCTACCATGTGGCAGCCATCAGGCTCCAGCTAGCTGTCTAGTTAAAGTTTAGGAGTGGGGGGTTGGAGAGGGAAAGGGGAAGCAGGGGCTGTCTCAGACCTAGTTCTCACCATGCACATCCTCAGTATCCTCTTAGTATCTCTCAGCCCAGTGCTCTTCCTAAGACCTCCAAATCCCTGAAAAGCACCATTCCCCCTCGCTTTACAGAAGGGAAAAGTGAAACTCAAAAAGAAGCAATTGCAGGTGATTCCATTGTCAGGGCTGGGTCTGGGATTTTATTTGAGGTCTGTTTGATTGCAGACCCAGCAGCACACCCCTTTGCCCCACCCACCATCAGTAGTTGTAGAAGACCCATTCCAGAGACCTACACCTTTCTATAACCTGACCCTCCACACTTTCCTCCATCCAGGGGCTCCTGGGACCCTCCTCTGCCCCCCAGGAAAAGCTGCTATAAGACTGAGCAGGTAGGAAGAAGCAAAAGTAGGCCATCTCCTGCCCTCCTGTGGTTATCCCCAAATCTCAGGCCTGGGGGTCTTTGCAGAAGGGCAGGTCACTGGGCACAGCTGCTGCCTCCCTGTGCAGGCCAGCAAAGGGCTCTTAGGAGCCAGGAACTGTCCTGACGTCATGCCCACTGGTAATTTGACCCTCAATGAGGGCTCCCTCCGTACTCAGCTGGGTCCATCATGCTGGTTCCAGGGAAAGGTCACCTCCCGGGGGGAAGGAGCCAGGTGGAGCTCTTTTGAGTGGCTGCTGAAATGAGAGATTATTTTGATTATCGACATCTCCCACAAGACTTCCCCATTCTTAGAGCTGCCCCCAATGCTCTCATTGGCTGGCTTTAGAATCAGGCCCACTTCTGCTTCCTGCTAAGAGAGCAAAGGTGACTATCCCTTCGGGGTTATGCTTATTCTAATAGCTAGCAGAGTGTTAAAAGCACAAGATCTGCCAGGTTTGGTGGCATACGCCTATAATCCTAACATTTGGAGGTCAAGACAAAAGGATTGCAGGGAAAAGGAAAGGCCTTGGCTGGATATTTATTTCTCCCAGAAGATAAATACTTATAAATAAACCTTTTTTTTTTTTTTATTTTGGTGGTACTGGGGTTCCTGGAAGCCCTTCTACCTCCGGGCTACACTCCCAGACCTATTTTTTACATTTTCGTTTTGGAAACAGGGTCTCCTAAGCCAGGGCGCACGGCTGGCTTCGAACCTGCATGATCCTCCTGTCTCTGCCTCCCAAGCGCAGGGATTACAAGCATGCGCCACCACGCCCGGCCTATAAATAAACCTTTTAATTAATCATGGACACATGTACTTTATGCAGTTATAAATATCAAACACAAAAATTTTTGAATATAATTCTAAAAAAGGAAAAGTATTATATTTGAAAACTCTTGAGATCCACTGAATGGTTACAAGGTGATACTATGACTTCAGCACTATTCAGTTCTGGAAGACGGAAAATAGTCCTGTGGTTGGATCTTTGTCCTCTAGCATCCTACAGTCTACTTAGGACATAACCACCGTTGTCAGCAGAGTCACTGCTCCTGATGGGCATGCACTGCACACTGGGGGCCTCCTGCTACTCACATCATCTCACTTGATCTGCAGACAAGCCCAGGATGTAACAGCCATGATTTTTCACATTTAACAGAAAAGTTTCTGGTCTAGTGTCTGGGTCTTTGAACCATCTAGAGTTGATTCCAGAAGAGGGTCTTATAACCAACACTACAACATACAGGTATGAGTAGAAACTTCCTCTATGAGGCCTCAATACCTCACGGAATTAAAATACAATTAATGAATGGGATAGCATTAAATTAAAAATCTCTATACTGCAAGGGAAACCACCAAGATTCTGCAGAAAGCCTCAAGATCTTTACCACCTACTTAGCCATCAGACAGGTCTAAATGTAAAACAAAGAGCCAACATGAGAAGAAGGGAGGGGGAGGGAATGGAGTGGGAACTGGGGAAGGGCTAAATGAGTGATATGTGCATGTATGCCTCTACCATCTTGTACTCCATTAAGATGTATGGCTACAATGCATCAATTAAAATAAAAATAATAAAAAACAAAGAGGTTAAGAAGCTTAACACTAAAAAAAATTAAAATGGGCAACTAAACTGAATACACTTATTAAAGGAAGAAATGCAAATGGCTAACAAACATATGAAAAAATGTTCATCATCTCTAGCAATCATGGAAATGAAAATCAAAGCTACACTGAGATTTCATCTTACTCCAGTTAGGATGACAATCATCAAGAACACAGTAATAAATGCTGGAGAGGATGTGGGGAAACTGGTGGGACTGCAAACTAGTACAGCCACTGTGGAATTCAGTGTGGAGGTTTCTCAGATTGAGAATGGAACTGCCACGTGACCCAGCAATAGTGCTCCTGGGCATCTTCCCAAAGAAAATGAAATCAGAATATTATAATTGTATATGTATATCCATGTTAATAGCAGCACAATTTATAACAACCAAATTATGGAACAAGATTAGATGTCTATCAGTGGATGAATGGATCACAAAACTTTCGTATATACACACAATGAAATTTTGCTCAGCCATAAAGAAAACCAAAATTACATCATTTGCAGGAAAATGGGTGGAATTTGAAAATACTATGCTGAGTACACCCAGTCCCTAAGAAAAAGTAGATGTATGTTCTCTCTTATATATTTTGCTAGACAGATATTTGACAATTGAGAGAATATCAGATAAATGACTAGAGACTTCAGAGAAGTGATGGAGACTGATGAGGGAAGGAAAAGGCAGGGGGGTGGGGGGAAAAGTCATAAAGAATGTGATAGTAGAAATAATGCTATAAATGTATACAAAAGAGGTTGGGAAGGTTTCAAGTAGATGGCTAGAGGAAGATGGAAGAGTAGATAAAGGTGGGCAGATACCATGTATGTTTCCTCCAAGAAGGCAGGTCCCATCTGTGATGGCCCATACACAAGTATTGCTGTCTGCCTGCTGTGATCCATAGCCCTGAAACTTGGGTCCTGAACACACCTAAAAAAATTGTCTCTGCCGGGATCACATCTGCCTCATTCTTAGCCAAAGAGAAAAAGAGCTTCCTTACTCCTCAAGGAAGGAAGGAAGGAAAGAGAAGAAAAGAGACACTTAACTTCTACTCACAACACAAGATGTTTATGTACACAGATGGTTGTTGTAGTCTTATGCTGGCATCTGTCAGTTCAAAGTCCCTGTGCCCTCCTTGTAGTCCTGTGTTCCAACAAATAAAGACCTCTACTATGTGCAGGGGCTCCATGTGCCTCCTGTTTTCCACTGTTTAAAGCTCCATTTTTTCGAATATCTTCCACTTTCAATTCCTGAAGCCTTGGTAGATATCTGTTTAATTGCTTATGGGATGCCTTGTGGGTCCATTGGGCTGTGAGCTGTCTGAGGGCAGGGCTGATCCAATGGGGAAGATGAACACTCACCAGATGACCTCATCGCTCCCTGGACCACCCACCCCAAAGAGGGCCACCTGCTCATCAGCCTGTTGTCAGCATCTTCTCATCAAACTGTAACCAGTTCAATCATTTCTGTCTGCTCCTGCCTCCTTCTGAGCAATCCATCCTCAAAGGCTGGGTTCCATATCATATGACCCTGTCCTACGTCATCCATCATTGATTGGCCCAGGGATGGACACAGAACTCAACAGTGACCCATCTAAAGACTGACCTATCTCTGGAACAGGGGTGAGTGTGTGTGTGTGTGTGTGTGTGTGTGTGATTCTGACATGTTAAAACAATAAGACTATACTCACTAAATGTACTGAAGTAGGGGAAATAGACCCAGTTTAACATAAAAAGCTGTAGAGTTTTTTTAAAGTGAAAGGGTCTGTGGAAGGAAAATTACTAAAAGTGGACATCAAGGATAAGGGATTCTTGCTAAACTGACCTAACAGGATTCTTGCTAAAGGCAGGTCAAGGATTTACACATCAAAGGCAGAGTATGAGGAACTTAATCAGTTATGAAAGATAGGGTAATTCTCACTAACTTGATAGTAAGATTCTTGCCAAGACTGGGCTAGACAGGCCAAGGTCATGACAGGGGCCAGGCTGCATAGACAGTTCCAACACAGTCAGAAGCTTCTAGTCCTGACAAGACAAGGTTGGCCAATCTGATAATCTCCTGCTATAAACAGAGAAACAGAAGGAGCTGGGCGTGGTGGCACACAATCCCAGTATTTGAGAGGCTGAGACTGGAGAATTGCAAATTCATGGCCAGTTAAAGCAATTTAGCAAGACCCTCAGCCATTTAGCAAGACTGTTTTAAAATAAAAGATAAAGCCGGCATGGTGGCGTATGCTTGTAATGTGCTTAGGAGGCTGAGACAGGAGGATCACACAGGTTCGAAGCCAGCCTCAGCTACTTAGTGAGGCTCTCAGCAACTTAGTGAGACCCTGTTTCCAAATAAAGTATAAAAAATAGGTCTGGGAGGATAGCCCGGAGGTAGAAAAGCCCCTGGGTTCCACCCCCAGTACCACAAAAATAAATAAATAAAATAAAAGATAAAAAAGGGCTGGGGCTATAGTTCAGAGGCAGCATGATACTGGATTCAATCCCAGCACCACAATGAAAACAGAGGGAAGTTCTCAGGGGACAGTGCTCTTGAAAGAGACAGGCGGTGATTGCAGGTAGGGCTAATGAGTGTCTGCCTTGATGTTAAGATGGAAGAAGAAAAACCATGAGTAGCAGTGGAGGAAGAATGTTGGGAGGAAGGGACAGGAACCGATGCTCCAACAGAGGCAGTGAAACACCCTGACAGCCGCAGAGGCACCAGCAGCCAGCACTTCGGGCTGCCTTCTTTCCTGGCCTTCCTGAGGTCTAGCAGACACTCACAAAACCAACCTGAATCAGCATCTCTATGCTCAAAACTGCCATGGCCATTTTTCTAGAACAAGCAGCTAGAAAAATAACCCCCCAAACCTAATACCTTCTCTGGGCAGGTCCAGGCCAAGTCCTGAATCTATACAGGGCCATAGCATTGATCTCCACTTCAGAATGTCGCATGGACTTCAACAGGATACTTCCTCCCCCTTCCTCCCCCTCCGGAACACAGGCTTCTCATTACTTGCTTTCAAAATTTGTCCCACTGTGCTGCAACATGTAAGGGCATATTTTGTACTTATTTATCCAGTGCATCCCCTTTGGGCACATCTGAGCCACCGCCTTGCCTCTTATCTCCTCTCTATAAATGATCAGCACACACAGACATCACTGAAATGACCTTCCAGGTCACCCGTCACCATGGACCCAGGAAAACTGAAAAGGGAAAGGCACATCTCTGTTGGAGGTGGGGGAATAATAGAGTCACAATAATAAAACTGGGTCCTCACAGTACTGGCACACCTAAAAAGCTCACAAATGCAGGACAGCCACCTCCAACCAGGGCTCCCAGATGCCGTCTCTCCCACCACAGAATCAAAGACAATGACAACCTTCCCCTTTCTAAGATGCTACTGTTCTGAGCAGTAAGTAGGAGACTCCTAACTTCCTTTCTCTCCTGCCCCCTTTTAGAATGCTGGCTCTCATGCATTCATTCAGTAAACATCCACTGGTCCTCTAGTAGGTGCCCCTACATTGTAATATGTGTCCTGAATACAGAAGCAAACATGAAACCGAACCGCCAGCCAAAGAGTGGGACTAAGCAACCAGTCATGTGCAGGTTTGCACATGTAAGAGGCACCGGGTATGGGAAATGCAATTATTTGTTCTACTTTTTAGATTCTTAGGAAGATTTTCCTCATGGTATGGAAGGGTCTTGTATGTTGCGTTTTAAAATTATAACCATTAGAGCCAGGCATGATGATGCATGCTTGTAATCCCAGTCCTTGGGAGGCTGAGACAGGAGGATCACAGGTTCGAAGCCAGTCTCAGCAGCTTAGTGAGGCTCTCAGCAACACAGTGAGACCGTTTCCAAATAAAATGTAAAATAGGTTTGGAGGTAGAGCATGGAGGTAGAAGGCCCCTGGTTCCATTCCCAGTACCCCCACACACACACACACACACATTATAACCATTAGAGGAAAAGATAGGAATACTTAAACTTAGAATCATGCACTCTTGCTGGGTGTGGTGGCGCACACTTGTAATCCTGGTACATGGAAGGCTGAGACAGGAGGATCACAGGCTTGCGGCCAGCCTCAGCTACTTAGTGAGGCCCTCTGCAACCTAGTGAAACCCTTTTTAAAAATAAAGAATAGGCCAGGCATGGTAGTGCACACTTGTAATCCTCACGCTTGGGAGGCTGAGATAGAAGAATCACGCAGGTTCCAAGCCAGCTTCAGCTACTTAGTGAGGCTCCCAGCGACTTAGCGAGACCCTGTTTTCAAATAAAATATAAAACAGGTCTGGGAGTGTAGCCCTCTGCATTCCATTTCCAGTACCACAAAAAATTAAAGAAAAATAATTTTTAAAAAAGTGGGGCTGGCGGTGTAGCTCAGAGGTAGAATGCCCCTGGGTTCAATCCTCAGTACCACGGGGGAAAAAAGCACACACTCTCAGGAAGCCTCTTATCCACATCCTATCCTTTGGGGGGGACCCTGCAGGGACCTCCTTCACCCACCTAGGAAGCCAACAGGAGCTCGGATTCTGAATACATAGGTGCTACATCCCCAGCCATCCAGATTGGTATCTCTATAAATGCACCACAAAGATGAACAACAGAGGATCCTGCTAGTTGTGACCATGATGTCAACTCCTATCCCTAAAGTCCCACTATGAGCCCTGAGATTCCGGACAGTGTGGATGCTGGAAATGAACACAGCTCTGAGTAGCCTTGTCTTTACTTAGCCCATCCAAAGGAACAAAATCCCCACATGCATCTACGCATATTTCTCAGCCTCCCTAACACATGCAGTTGCATAGCTCATTCCCCAAATGCCCCCCAGTCCCCATGTCAGGAACCCTCACCACCAGCTTCCTTAGCCACCTGCCCAGTCCCAATCCTTGCTTCTGCTTCCTCCCCACAGATGGACTTGGAGTGCAGCCGCAAGCCTTCACTGTTGCTCCCTGTCTTTGGAAGAGGCTCATTGTAAAAACATCCACTGCAGCTCTGTCATCCGAATCTCATCCCATTTCTCTTCCCAACCCCCACATCCCTCTCTTTCTAATTATCCCAAAGAGAAGGACGATTAAAAATTAATGCCCTGCGGATGGGAGTCAGAGATGTCATTATTTTGATTCAAACCCCAGGCATGGAAGAATCTGATCTAAGCTTCAGGAGCAAAGTAACCTAGGATGGGTTTTAGAAAACCTTGATTAATTGGAACTCACCTCTAGGTAACCTGATTTTTCCCCCTCTGGTGCTAGAGTTTTCCAGGATACCACAAAGTATAACAAATGAAACCCAAGAAAAAAAAATATTCAAGGAAAAATGTCACCTGCAAGAGGTGTCTTAGACTCACACAAAAGGTTCAGCCAAATCCCTACATGTCAGAATCCTGTAGGCTGCAATTTAGTGTGCAGAATGCTGAGGTCAAGGTAGCACCTACAGAAATGCCACACAAAGGAGGATTTTGCTGCTTTCATGGACTGTACTCCTGAGACAGAAAAGCGGACTTTCTTTTAGTAAGATGTGTGGTAATGGAAGTTTAACCAGAAGGAATTTCATGTGACCTTCAGTTCACCAAAGAAGTCAAACCAAATGAACTAGTGGCAGCCTCTCTGCCTCCCAGCTGTGTTTTCTTCCCCAAATATGCCACTGAGAGAGATTCTGCCGAGTAAAGAAAGGAAGCATATGATGAGAATTATAATGGATATCTCCTAATATGAGACTGTGTGCTCAGTACCACGCTAAGTACTTCAAGTGCATTATATATACCTCATAGTCCTAACCAGCTTCATTGTTTATTGGACTCTACATTTTACCATGAGGATGTAGCAATTAGAAAGGCTAATAAATGATCTAAGGTAATAAAGTCCCAATGTTCTGTGATTAACAAACACCAAACAACCTAGGTGACATTGCTAGTCCTTCCACCTCACCAGTTTAAACCCATACTCTTAAGCCAGGCGTGGCTACACACATTTGGAATCCCTGTACTTGGGAGGCTGAGACAGGAGGATCGCAGGTGCATGGCCAACCTCAGCTACTTAGTGAGGCCCTCCGCAACTTAGTGAGACCTTGTTTCAAAATAAAAAATAATCATAAAATAGGGGGGATAAAAATCATAATATGGGGGATAGCTGGGAGGTAGAAAGTCCCTGGGTTCAATTCTCAGTACCTCAAAAAATACTATATTTAATGCAGAATTTACGGTGAAACAGTCTAGACCAATAGAAAAACATGAAAACGACCAAACAAAAAAAAAACTAACTTGAATTTTCCAGCATTTTTAAAAGCAGACTTTTTAAATGCCAAATCTTCTTCCACCATTAAAAATTAGCTAAACTAATAAAACATCATTCATCGCTGCTGACTGAGGGAGGCTTTTTTTTTATTGTCTGGAAAGCAACTCCAAGCTGGAGAAAGAGGCCAACGATCCTCATCCATTCAGGTTACTAACAAGCTATGTGAGCTTGGACAGGTCACTCACCTACCTGTGCTCACATACTTCCCCCACCATGGAGACAGCATCAGCTGATCTCCTGTGACAGCTGCAGGTGGCAGTGTACCTAGAGGTATTAGAGCCCAAGAGCCACTAAGCCATTGGGCCATTGGATACCACTGTCTCAGACACAGAGGTGAGGCTCTGAATCTCAACATCAGGGA
The DNA here is from genome assembly GCF_963383645.1 of Muscardinus avellanarius. Lineage (NCBI taxonomy): Eukaryota > Metazoa > Chordata > Mammalia > Rodentia > Gliridae > Muscardinus > Muscardinus avellanarius. The sequence continues at coordinate 194,410,702 of NC_137786.1, read as the reverse complement.
TTCGTGCCACCTGGAATGGGAGTTGGCCACATCCAGATGCTTGCCCAATTCTACTCCTCAGCTGCTATTCCCTTGTACTTTCGTCTGATTTTCCCTGCCCTTTGTCCTCACCCTGGAATAAAAGTGTATCACCAAATGCCTACATCACTACTCTGGCCTCCTACCAGGACATGGTGACTCCAGGCTACTGGATGGTGGATATCAGGTATAGTGTGTGTCCTTGCAAGCCTATAGTACTGGTCACTGTAGGCAAGCTGCCTTCAGCCACCCTTCCCACTGAATATCTGTGTATTAGTTTGAGTGGGCAGCTTTAAAGAAACACCACAGACTGGGTGGCTTAAATAACAGATTGTCTCAGATCTGGGGGCTGAAGGTCCAAGGGGCAGGTGTCAACAGGGTTGTGTTCTCAGTTCTTGCTGCTTGGTGTGCCAATTGCAGTCTTCTCACTACATTCTCATGTAGACCCCTCTTCTTACAGACACCCATCTTATTGGATGAGAGTCCCAATCTTATAGCCTTGTTGACATTGTGTGTGTGTGTGTGTGTGTGTGTGTGTGTGTGTGTGTGTGTGGCACTGGGAATTGAACCCAGGGGAATTCTACCTCTGAGCTACACTTCCAGCCCTTTCTTAATTTTTGTTTTGAAACAGGGTCTTGCTAGGTTGCTGAGAGTCTCACTAAGATGCTTAGGCTGGTCTTAAACCTGTGATCCTCCTGTCTCAGTTTCCCAAGTGCTGGGATTACAGGCATGTGCCACCACACCAGGCTGACCTTGTTGAATCTTAGTTGCCTCCCTAAAGGTCCTTTCTTCAAGGACAGTTACATTGGGAATTAGTTTTTACACACGATTTTGGAAAAGACGTGATCCAATCCATAACAGCCAGCAAGCACCTCAGCCCCACTACCACTAACAACAACAAAAAAATTCATTCCCTGGAGAGCTAGTTCTCCCTCCATGGTGCTTCTCACATGGCCCCTTCCAGACAGAGTTCAAGTTCCTTCTCCAAAGAGCCTTCCCTGACCTCTCCAAATCAGAAAGACACTTGACTAGTATGCCATTGCTGGTCGAACTGACCATTCCCTGCCCCTAAGACACTAGAGGTACCAAGAAACAAGTACCTAAGCTCATCTTCATGATCCTGATACTTCATAGTAGCTGGCTGGCACATAGTAGGTACTTAGTAACTAAATGTGGAATGAATGAATGGTGACTAATGTTGTTTTGTCTCATGGTCTCCCCACTGAGATGAAGTCAACGATCTGACCCAACTCCTCTGCTGTCCTCTCCCCTTGTCCTGTACCCACATAAGGGCTCCAGCTTACTAATTGAGTTGCATCTGGCTACAGTCTCTTTCTATCCTCTTTCCTTCAAATGTGAAATGTGCTGTGGCAGGTCCTCAGCATCTAGCCCCCGAGTGCTCGGTTGACACCCCCTCTATTCATGACAGCAAGGAAAGCAAGCCAGTCAGGCAGGGACCTTTCAGGAGGCAGACTGAGCTGTAACAGCTGCTTTCTCCCTCTCTGAAGGGTAGTAGCAGCACACAGGCCTGGACCAAGGCGCAAGGGCTTCAGCTCATCAGGGAAAGGCTCAAAAGGCTGGGGCTTGAGGCTCATGCTCACCTGGCATGTGAGCCTCCACTCGACCAGACCCCTGACCAAACTGTCAGTGCCTCAAAGCCCAGCTCACTAGGGCAGAGGCCTGCCCTCGAATGCAGCTCAGCCTCACCACTAGTTCGACCTTGGGGAGGGTGGTAGCACGTGGTTCTGATGTGCTGAATGATATGGACATAGCTCCCAGCTGAACAAACATCAGCTTGATATCATTCAGGCCAATCCCACCACAGGGTTCATGTGCATCTGTGTCTGTGTGTTTATCTATATACACACTCATGCACGACTACAAAGAAGCTGGAAAAGATCATCTGAAAGGTAAAATCCAGGTTTAAAACCTGCGACACAAAACCTACACAGAGGTGAAATTATAATGAGGTCCTGGAATCTAGCACACAATACAAGTTGCAGAACCTTGAAGATGTTTAACCCTTATCCACAGCTTTTACATCTATAAAATGGGTCAATAAAACCTCCACCAGGGTCCTAGTGAAGATCTAAATGAGATAAAGTGAAAGGAGTGCCTAGACATAGCAGGTGTTCAATATACACATTAGCTACCTATTGATACACATTAGTAACCTTTCAATGCCTTTTAAAAAGTTCAAAAAGCTGAGCGTGGTGGCGCACACTTGTAATCCCTGTGCTTGGGAGGCGGAGACAGGAGGATCGTGCAGGTTCGAAACCAGCCTCGCTGGCTTAAGAGACCCTGTTTCCAAATAAAAAAAAATAAAATAGGTCTGGGAGTGTAGCCTGGAGGTAGAAGGGTTCCATCCCCAGTACCACACACACACAAAAAAAAAGTTCAACAAAATTAGCCATCTGTGTTTAGGAAAATTTACTTATAACATCTATGTGTCCTATTTTCATGGTAAGCAATGTCCTGCTTCCACTACAAAACAAGTACAAGGGTGCTTCTGCCAGGAGACGCATTAGAAGGCATCATTTCAGCCAGGCATGGTGGCACATGCCACTAATCCCAAATACTGGGAGTTGGGAACCAGAGGCAGAGCACCCCTGGTTCAATCCCCAGTAACCAACAAAGGAAGAGGAAGAGAAAGAGGAGGAGGAAGAGGAGGAGGAGGAGGAAGAGGAAGAGGAGGGGAGGGGAAAAAGAAGGAGGAGAAGGAAGGGGGGAGAGGGAGGGGAGAAGGAGGGGAGGGAAAGGACAAGGCACTACATCATTGTTTCAAATTGCTGTATCCACAGAGCTTCAATTACCTCCAGCTACCTAGGTATTGACGTTTGGCTACATCTGAGATTTGTCTGTCTCCATAAGCTAGATCATCACTAATGCAAATTCTTTCTTCTTCCTTTAATCATTACTTCAATCTGCCTTTTTCTATTCTGCTCACCAGATCCAGTCAAGCCTTTCTTAATCAAACATTTCCATCGCTACAGAGAACTCTCAAATGTCTGCTTGAATCTTATGTATCCCTCCTTTTTCCATACGAGGATAACCTATTAAACCTAAGAGGATCAGATTCACCTTCCTCGTTGCATAGGAAGAGGAATCTCAGGCCAACACATATCATCCATTCATTTGACCAGTGTCCACTGGTGGTCTATTGGATGGGAGGGGATGAAGAGATGAACAAGACCAGGTTTCTCCATTCAAGAAGTCAACAATCTTGTTCAGAGATGTGACGTTTGGAAAAACACTCAGAACATGAGGAGGATGAAATGCTATACAGGTGGCCGGTAAGCAAGGTATAAAAACAGGAGGAGGATCCATTACTTATGAAGGATGGATGAAGAGACTGTGGGTGAGGATCTTTCAGGGGGACAGGATACATAAGCTAAGACTCAGACCAGGGCAAAGTGGGAGTTGTCCAAGGAACAGCAATCTGAATTTAGCCAAAAGATGGAGATGTGAGTCAGAGAGAATAGGAGGGCATCGCAGTCACAGGAGTCCCACATACTGGTACTATGCTCCAGGTCCAGTGCTTGCATCTTCTAAACTGTGCATAAATACCACTGGAAAAACAGCTCAAAGAGATTACAGAATGTTTGTAAGTTTGAAGCTGAAGTCAGTAAGATTCCAGTGAGTTCTTAGTTTTCACCCATTAAACCCTATGTGTTGGACACAGTTATAGGACCAACAGCTCAAGAGGCTGGCTCCTTTGAGGATACAATGGGAAATCTCTGATTAGGAGCATGACAACTAGACTCTGGGTAAAGTGACCTGGCCAGGAGCAAATGGTGAATGAAAACAACAGAGCCAGCCAGGAGGCTATGCCACTCTCCAGGCAGGAATTCTTGGAAACAAGGGTGGTAAAAATGAGACTAAAGAGGAGGCACATGGGTCTACTGTGGCTTAGGAGGAAATGTGACCAACAACAGAAACACATAGTGGACTTAGTGGGCAGAGGAGAAGGTCAAATGATGCTGAACTGCAGCCACAAGCAATAGAGAAGTTGGGAAGGCTATTAATATAAATGAAAAAACGAATCTGATAGGATGGATATGATAATACATTCCCCTTGGAAGGGCAGGATTTGGCAATGCAGCGCAGTTCAGCCAACCCTGGAAATTTTAATTACATGAAGCCTGAGTTCACTCTCTCCAAAGTCATTTTAAAAACTGGCTCCAGGAAGCTTTCGTGCTGCAAAGCTGATGGCCATCAGAATATTCAAACTAAACCACCTTTGTCACTACTCAGTCACTGTGAAGCTTAAAAAAAAAACACCTGAACAATTCCTATTTCACAGTATTCACCTCTGTGGGAAAGCTCTGTCTGTGAAGGACAAACTTCTAAGGTGGAGTAGAAGAAAATCAATCAAGGAGCCATTCCCTTGGCTGATCAATAGGTGTCTGTCAGGGAAATTTTACTTCTCTCGTCTGTGCTGGTTAAGTGGGTTCTTGTAGCATGAAGTGATACCTGGCTGAATTTCTCTTTGTGACAATATGTAGCCCCTGCCTCTCCAGCTTTTTCCTGACTTTAACACAGTATTCGAGTTTGACCAGAAAGCAGACAGAGCTGCCCTCCGTAGATGGAAGCAAGATAAGTCACAAAAGGGGTAGAAATGAGCTTCAAGAGTTCTGAATAAGCCAGGTGTGATGACACACGCTTGTAATCCCAGCATTCTGGAGGCTGAAACCGGAGGATTTCATAAACAGCCTCAGCTACTTAGTGAGGCCCTCTGTAACTTAGTGAGACCCTGTTTCAAAATAAAGAATAAAAAAATAGGGCAGGGTGTGTAGCTTGGAGACTGAATGCCCCTGTGTTCCATCCCCAGACCCCCCCCCCCCAAATAAAAGGGTTCTGAACAGCACCTACGCTGGCACAGGGAGCCAGGGGCATCTTCATGCCTGAAGTTCACTTCCTGGTCTTCCTGCAGCTACTGCTTCTTACTACCCAGGTCTCTGCTCAGAAGAACCTTCCTCAAGGAGTTTTCCCACATACCCAGCTGAACCTACCCTTCTGGGGCAGAGATGTTATTGGTCTTGATTTCTGTAATGGTTTCACGGATGCATAAGAGCTATAAAAAATCAGTTGATCGTGTGTGCATTTACTTTCTAATCACATTGAACCTCAGTGAACTAATTAAAATCATTTTTTAAAAAATCCATTGAAGCTGGGCTTGGTGGCACACGCTTGTTTTCCCCCATGCTTGGGAGGTGGAGACAGGAGGATCGCACAGGTTCAAAGCCAGCCTTACTGGCTTAAGAGACTCTGTTAAAAAAAAAAAAAGGTCTGGGAGTGTAGCCCGGAGGTAGAAGGGTTCCATCACCAGTACCACCAACAACAACAAAAAAATTCATTGAAGCCAGGCATGGTTGCGCATACTTGTAATCCCAATACTTGGGAGGCTGAGACAGGAGGATGCAGGTTTACAGCCAGCCTCAACTATGTAGTGAGGCCCTCTGTACCTTAGTGAGACTCTGTTTCAAAATAAAGAATAAAAAATGGGCTAGGGGTATAGCTCGAAGGTAGAATGCCTCTGGGTTTAATCCCCAGTTCTGCAAAAAAGAAAGAAAGAAATTTATTGATCTATGACTTAAAAAGCATGCAGTTTATTGGATCTAAGTTATACCATATTAAAGAAAAAACTAAACCATATAAAGGAAATTTATACCTCCCTCGTCCATTTCACTCTATTTATTTATTTAGAACATGGACCACTGTTGTTTGCCAATAAGTGATATAGCTATTTGCCCACCATTTACTGTTCAGAAAGGCACTATCCAATATGGTAGCCACTATCCACACGTGGCTCTGTAAGTTTAAACAAATTAACACTATACAAAATGGAAACCCCATTTGCACTAGTCATATTTCAAGGATTTGGTGATCAGATATGACTAGAGGCTACTGACTTGTTCAAAGCACAGACAGAACTTTCCCATCATCATAATAAGTTATATTGGAGAGCAGAGAGTAAGCCTCCAGAAAGAAGAGCTGTTAGCAGTCTAGTTCATACTCACCTCCTACAATGGTGCCTGGCATGCAGAAGTACTTCATAAATACTTGTTGAACAGATGAAATTTTGTAATACAAAAAAATTCCAGAGCAAGGAACAAGGACCTGGAAACATCCTAAATGCATACTTATATGGGATTGTTATGTAAATTCTGGCAATTTCGCAGTGGAATTCTATTCAGCTATTAAAAGGAAGGAAGCACATGTTTGTGTAATGACTTATTCACTCTATATTAGGTGAAAAAAGCAAGTGTCCTAAAAACATGTGCAGTATAATTCCATTTTATTTAAAAACACAAAGCAAATAAACAAATAAACCTCAGGAATGATAGAAACCTGTTAACAGCAGTCACTGATGGATAAAATTAGGGGAAAGAGGAATGTACATTCTGTAGTCTTTTATAATGTTTGAATGTGTAATGTATATATTATTACTAGAGTATTTAAAACAAAATCACATGCAGCCCTCTAAGTACAAAGGAAAAAAATCTTAACTTGCAATCTGTTTCAAGGACATAAGAACATTCAGTAAAAGTTTACCAGACAGGTGTGGTGGCATACCCTGTAATCCCAGCACTTGGGAGGCTGAGAGAGGAAGATCTCAGGTTCAAGGGCAGCCTCAGTAATGTAGCAAAACTCTCAGCAACCTAGACAGACCTTGTTTCAAAAAGGGGGGGTGGGAAATGGGAGCATAGCTCTGAGGTAGAATGCCCCCAGGTTCAATGCCCCCCAACACATACACACAATGTTTACCAAGTACCCAACTACTTAACTCCTTAGCACTTCTATTTTATTTAATCTTAACAATATCTGTTTAATTAAAGAGCATTGTCTTTTGTTGAAAATATAGAATCTGAAGATCAGAACAGGTCGAGTAGTTTTGCCAGGGCCACACAGCTTGCATATAGCACCACAGGCATTTGAACCCAGCTTTCTGGTTCTACAACTCATGGCAGTCTTCACTGCAGAAAGCATGCACAAATATCCTCACAGAACCAGGTCTCAGATGAGCCCTGAACTAGCCACTCCATCATATGAAACCCTAACAAGGGTCACATGGCAACCAGGAACATAAGCAGCTTTTGCTGCTCAGGACAATAGGAAACACGGCAAAAGTAAAGCTAGCCAGTTCTCTGCTCGCTCAGTTTCCCCCTCAACTGCCCTTCCCTGAATCCATATTCCCATTCAATCTCATTCTCTCTCTCTCTCTCTCTCTCTCTCTCTCTCTCTCTCTCTCTCTCTCACACACACACACACACACACACACACACACACACACACACACACACACAGAGAAGCTGATGCCAGTAGACACTTGGTTGGTGACTGGGGCCTGCTGCAGAGACTTCCAGGCTCCCGGCAGATGCTGAGAGAGTGCCTTTGTTGCACCATCAGCCACCCTCGCCCCCAAGAGGAGTTCTCAGCCCACCGAGGTATCTGAGCCAAAACCCTATAGAGTCGCCTTTCAGCTCCCGGACAATCAGCTCCCGGACAAGGCATCCCAGGCTGCACGCTGAGAGGCTTGTTTAGCTTCACACGTGACGCAAATGGGGAGTGTGTTTACCCACAAACACACACATGAACGCACCAACAGAAGCTTCCACTGCCAACAGAAGCTGCCACAGTGGTGAGATTTCTGGAAGCCCAGAATCACACTGAAGCAATGTGGAAGTCCATGGCAATGCCTATCAGAGAAAACAATCTAATCCCCTCTAAGCAAAGTTTCAACCACTGCCCAGAAAATTCAGTTGAAAATGAAATGTAATACTCTATTAAGCCTTATTTTGCCAGCGCAAGTGAGGGCTCACCCAAGCGTGGAGAGTCATTAAAATGGATCTTACATATATCATTATAAATTTAATAATCACCATGACGGCTAGAGTTCAAGTTAAAATGAATGTCAGCTGAGCATGACCAATTGATGTTACCCCAGCTGCTGCCAAGCCCCACTTGGGGTTGTATTCTACTTCCAGAGGCTCCGGAATACACGTGGACCCGACAGGGCCAGAGCCAAGAACAGATGGGAAATGCAGACAGCTACACCTAGCCAAGGAGAAGCCATCATAATTGCATATTATCTTGGTGTACCAGCCCAATTAAAATTTTCTACAGTGTCAGAGGTCCCAAATGTTCCTCCACTAAGTGTCTCGATACCAAAGTTGGCTAATACTTAGTCAAATGCAGTCAATCCTGAGTTCTATTCGTAACGGTTATCGATTTTTTCTCCTATCTCTCAGAAAGCTCTGGTAGAAATAGGAGCAGAAGGTCTAGTAGGCTATACACTTAATAAATCAAATGCCACAAAACAAATTCCACTTATCTAGGTGCCTGAGATTGTGGGCACTCTTCCTGAATAACAGTGATTACGGTTTCTGGAGTGGACTGTTTTTAAGGAATGGAGTCACCGTGGAGGATTTTAAAATGTGTTTCAATTTATTTTTGATTATTTGAAAGTCAAACTAAATACCAATACAAAACCCTCCTCTCTCTCTCTCTCTCTCTCTCTCTCTCTCTCTCTCTCTCTCACACACACACACACACACACACACACACACACACGCACAGCTAAAATCATAGGGAAGAATCAGAAAGACAGTTTTCACTACCACATGTATTTTATACTGGGAAGAATCAATATTCGAGATGCTCTAAGGGGATTTCCACATCACACTGAGAGAATACCAGAAGTTTTTCTATGGTCCACAACTTACAAAGCAAATACCAGAAGGTGTGTGTGTGTGTGTGTGTGTGTGTGTGTGTGTGTGTGTGTGTGTGTTATGCTCGATGCTCGGGATGGAACCCAGGGGAATTCTACCTCCAAGCTATACCCCCAGCCTTATTTTTTATTTGGTAACAAGTTCTCCCTAAGTTGCTGAGGCTAGCTTTGAACCTGCAGTCTTCTTCTCTCAGTGCTTTAAATACTGAGATTACAGATACGCACCACCATGCCTGGCTCCAGAAGCTATCTTCAGATGTACACAGGCTCTGCTCTGCTTATGCATCTTAACCCTTACTCACCCCCTCATTCTAACTATGCCCCAGGAATAAAGAAATACAGCTCCATCATCTTTCCTGGACTGTCAGCCACTCTGTGCCACTCCCCAACATGCCTAGCTTTTAAAGACAAGCTAAAACTTCAACTGGTAGGCACATGTCCCGGGTGACTGCGACTTTCAGATGGATGACAGCAAATGACCTATGCTCAACAGGCTATTTTAAATGGTTGTGACATTCTCACAGATGGGGCCAAAGAGCACGGTAGGATATGCTTTTGATCCATAAACACAAGAGCCAGCAGACCACACAAAGAATAACTCAAACAGAACCACTGCCATCAGGAGCAACATTTCCAAAAGGTGCTAAGAGCCTGTGAATCCTAGAGAGGCTTCAGGACAAATAAATTCCTATTGGACTTTGAAGTTAACTCCCTTTTGGATACTTTTTGCTAACTCCCTTGGCAAATCCTTGCATTGCTGGCTTTCCTTTTCATTCTCTCTCTCCTTCAACACCACGTCAGGACAGAAAGTCCAGGCACAGCAAACCATGAATGGCCACCCTGCCTCTTAACCAGAGAAAGACAAACAAACATCATCAACAAGCAACAAAATTCTGCCGACCGCTCAAGCACGCTGAATCACACGCAGCAATTCAGCACCATGAACCAAGGGACAAAGAAAGTTCTGCCACTTACCCTCTTTTGATCTTCCAGGCCATGGGTAACCTGCTTTCTCTTCTGCTGTTGGCTGCTCTCACAAATCGATTCCATTTCCCAGGCATAAAATCCCCTCTCTTCTTCAGCGAGGCTTCCAAATCCACAGAAGAACAAAATACCCCAGGCAGAAGGGATGTATGCACGCCACCATATGTGGCTCCTGCCAGCAAGGAAATCAACGCACTTCTTCAAAGGTCTTGCTGCCTTATTAAAATCCACTCGGGAACCTCACTCACCGCCACTGCTTGAGCGATGAGGGCGGCTGCTGCTGACATCCTGAGAGCTGGGACTTGGATTTTACTGTAGGACTGAGATTCACTTCGTGAGAGTCCACAGGACAGAAGAGTCCATATCCCAGGGCGCATGCCACATTACTGCCCCAGAAATCCTTTTCCTCACTGTTTCCTTGGCACGGATAATTTATATGTCAATAACAATGTAAATGGGCATTTAATCCTCCGAGCCGATAACATCCACATCCCTCTCCCACAGCCCCTGACTCCCATAAATCACCACAAACGCCGTGCCGCCAGCCGCCCCTCACGGTTCCCGCAGGCGTTCGTCACAGCGGCGGCTCCCCTCCTGGCTGTCATCTTCCCTCATGGAGTAAGACCCATACCTGAGGAGTAAATGTGCAACAGTCAGGTTTGCCTTTTGTGCCGAAGTGCAGGTTTGAGCTGTCTTGCCCACCATTCGGAGCCCACAAAGTAAGACCTAAAGCACACAGCAGCCGGTGATCTTCCTCTGAGCCCCTCGATACTCTGATCACATCCATGGCCAAGCAACCTCTGGAGCCTCATGGGCTCCCCACCCCTCCTGTTCTTGCAACGGCACACCACAGCGGAAACAGGTTATCTTTCAAACCTATGCGGGGTGAATCATTATCATCATAGGAATGAGGCTCCCAGGTATGACAAGACAGGAAAGCAATGGTCTGTGAAGCCAAAGTATCAACATTTTTCCCCCAATTACAGCTGCGGGAGACAGCGAATGGCAGGCACGAGTCCAGGGTCCACGAGGGGAGGTGAAAAAGAGCAGCTCCTATGCAATGGAGCTGGAGTCTCATGCATCCCCTGCCTGGGAACCTGCAGGCACAGCAGATACCCGGTCACCTCCTGGCTGACGTCACAGAAGCTCCGAGGGACAGGGAGGGAGGAGAGAGGAGGAGACCTCTGCACCAAGAAAAATATTCACACTGGGTGCACCCTTCTGTGAGTGGTTCAAGAGGCAGGATCATCTCTGAGAATCCTCCTGAAGGTGCATCAATAAATTATAATGAATGCCTCTTCCCACAATACTGGCACCACCCACAAAGAAAGAAAAAAGGAAGGAAAGGGTATTACTAAAAGGATTATTTTCTCACCAGCATATCTAACGAAGCACTAGCCATTCTACAATACAGGCCGTGCCAGCCTCCAGGAGAGCTGTGGCCAAATCCGGCCACAGTAGGCACTAGACAGAGGCCCCCAGATCCTTCTGTGCAGCTGTCCAAACTGGCCGCGACTTTGGAGTGAGGCCAAAGCCTCATACACTATTTAAAAAAAGGCTTCTGTACAACTCAATGCCAAAGTGGGTTGAAAGGTGGACAAATTTGAGACTTAATCCTTCCTCAAAAAGAGGAGAAGCTGGGTGTGGTGGTGCATGCTTGTAATCCCAGCATTTGGGAGGCTGAAACAGGACAGCCTCAGCTACTTAGTGAGCCCCTTTGCAACTCAGTGAGACCCTGTTTCAAAATAAAGGATAAAAATAGGGCTGTGGGTGTAGCTCAGAGGTAGAATGCCCCTGGGTTCCATCCCCAGTACTGCTATCTATCTATCTATCTATCTATCTATCTATCTATATACACACACATAGATACATACATATACATAAATATAAAGAAGAGGAAAACTAGGAGACACTTAGGAGAGAAGCTATAGAGTCTTCATTCCTCTTAAGGTGAAGCCTTCTCCTACACCATTCACACACCTGACCAGAACAGATTTCTGTAAGTGGATTCCCAAGTCGCAATGTTTTGATTTTGGTTATGAGCTGATGAGGAGCCAAAAGAACAATATAAGGGCACCCCAGGGTGACTGACATTGGAGGCAGCATGACTGAAGCCACCTGTGGACCCAGTAAACACCTTCCAGTTGCTCACCACTTCCAGAACCATAGCCCTTTCCAGAGATGCCTGGCACAGGTAAAACCTCAGATGCATTGTTTTTAGTCCAGATCACAATGCAAATAAATTCTGGTAAACTAGCTCCAAGTAGGACCCCTTCCTGATTCTCTGCTGAGACTCCATACTAGAGGACTCAGAAGGATATTTGAGTCTCAACCTTGCTTCCTCATTGTGTGACCTTGAACAAATATCTTAACCTCTTTGAGCCTCAACTTTCTTATCTATAAATGCAAATAGTAAGTTTGTAAAAAAAAAAACAACAACAAGACCACATAGTAGGTGATCAAAGGACAGCATGCATTGAAAAATGCACTGCTAATGCTATTCATTCAACCAATCTCTGTTAAGTATTTTGCTATGGGTCAGTTGTCTCATTCCAATTAGAGATTATGTTTACCCTGTGCTAAAGATGACACGAGAGGTACAGTAACTTGCCTATAGTAACACAGCCGAGGACATTTTGATTCTGAGAGAGACCCCTGTTTCCAAATAAAAAAATATAAAATAGGTCTGGGAGTGTAGCCAGGGTTCCATCCCCAGTACCACCAAAAAAAAAAAAAAAAAAAAAAAATCTGACTTCAAAGTTCTTGCTTATATCCATGCTACTCTGAAAAGATCAATGTCATTTTTCTCTTTATAAGCAGCTTGAGTTCAGAGTCCACATTTTTATAGCTCCTGGATTTCCTCATGAATAGTAATAAAAGAAAAAAATAAAACCCAAATGCCCAGAAGGGTCTCCTTGAAAGGCCTTCTCCAGATGGGCAGCTTCTTTGGCAGTTCTGGGCACCTCCAGAACTCAGCAGTTCTCAGCTGTATCTGAGAACAGCTCTGCACTCTGCACCCAGCCCTGAGCTGGAGCTCTCTCTTGGGTAAGGCCCTGTCACATCCCATCACACCAGCCAGCGCACACGCCCCAAGTGCACATGGGGACAGACGCTCTAGCCACAGAAATAGCTCCTCACCATGGGGAGTGGGAGGATGCTCAACCCCTCCCGTGAGCCCTTTGTTTTTCTCTAGAAGTCAGTCTCCACCAGGTCTGGGGCCATTGCTGACCCTGTGTCCTTGTGCCAGGATTCAGAGGGGTCACAGGAGAAAGGGGAGAAGCAAGAATGCGGCTGTCAGCTGGCTGCCATATCCAATCTGTTTTCTGATTGGCAGGTGGGCAGGGGAATTTCAAGACAGCAAAGTCCTAATGCAAATCCTTTGCTTTCTTACTTCTAGAGAAATCTCAGGAAGCTCAAATACACTTGGGGGGAAAGAGCCAAAAGCCAGGGGATGAGAACATGTAACTGATGGTTGAGTAGTAAACTAGCTTGCTGGATTGATCTCTAAATGCAATCATCTATCAGCAGCTTCTCTCTGCCACAAGTCAGCTAGCAGCAGCTCAAGGCAGAAGGAAGAAAGGGGAAGGCTTGGCCAGGTTGTACCATAAGAGGGGTGGGGGAACATTGTGGGCAAGCCTTGTCTTCTCCTGGTAGTTCAGAAGATAAGCTCAGCCATATTGAAGACATCCTGAAAACACTGCCAGGGTTTCCTCCTGCCTGGTCCAAATGCAGTCTACAAAGGGCTTCAACTTCTCACTCTACATCTGCTAAATCCTTCCTCCCTCTGGGCAACCCCAAAGGGGTAAAAAAGTAAACACAAATTGATAGGTATAGCCCAGCACAATGGGGAACAGGAAAAGGTCTGCTTTTAGAAGTAGAGACGCCCCTCGGGAAGTCCCACTGAGGTTCCTTCTTACAGGAAGTCTCCATTTCCTGGTAAGTGCCTATTTAGGATTTCAATTTAGGATTCCACGTGCCAGACAAGCTATAGGCCAGTGCTGTGGAAGTGGAAGGTGCTTCGCCTTCCTTGGGTGTGGAATTGTGAGCCCATTTTATGTTTTAGAAAAAAATCTTAAATTCTCCAAACTTCATAGTTGAGCAATGCCTGTTTGGCTTTCACATTTTGCCGTCTTACTCCAGCATCTCCTGCCCCCAGTCCAGCCTCCCTCTTCCTGATGGTTGCCAAGACTGGGGAAACTGGGTTTAAACCTGGATTAAAGGCTGGGTTGGGGGTGAGAAAGAAGCCTGACCTGTTTCATCCTATAAAAGTGGAGTTAAGCTTTCGAAACAAGGGTGCATCCGTCTTTCCAATAGTCTAATTAACACTCATCACCACCAACACAGCATTTTTAATTAGTCTTTGGTGCCAATAGGGGAAACGAGGGAGCTTCTTGGAAACCTAGACTTTCATTAATCAATCAATAAATAAGTTTCACAAGGTAAATGAGAGAAAGCCAAGGAGGCATAGTGTTTTGGGAACTGGGATTATTGTTATTATTATTAGGCTTTTTCTTTCTTTCTTTCTCAGAGAGTTGGTGAGCTGGCCACTTGTGCCCAGCAGCCCTGGAGGGCTGACCCAGCCGCCAACACAGGTGCCTTTATCTGTATATGCCAGTGAGCGGAGCAGAGCAGAGCGTGCTCCCGAAGAAAAGAAAGGATCGCACACAAAAATAAGTCACTAGGGCCCCAGCTGGGCGGCGCGCGGGCTGCTGCTGCTGCTGCTGCCGCCAGAGTCCCTTGGCCTGCAAGAAAGGAGCCCAGGCTCAGCCCAGTGAGCGCACACCCTGGAGCACTCGGCTCCCTCCCGATGCGCCTCTCCCCAGCCTGCTGCCTGTGTTTTGGCTACCAGAGCCCAGGAGAGCCAGGGGAAGGCACGCGAGGCCTGGCCCTGTTCCCCCCAGCTGAGATACACACACACACACACACACACACACACACACACACACACACTTATGGACAGACACAGCAACAGTGAGGAGACAAACAGGCATAACACACACACACACACACACACACACACACACACACATACCCACTAACCCTCAGATCACACACAGAGAATCACACCCACCCAGAGATACACGCGCAGACAGGTATTAAACCTACATTCACAGATAGATGTGGCTAAGAAAGAGGCGCCGGCAGAAAACACACAGACTCATAAATAACATCGGGAGGCCGGTACACAGGGAGGAGAACGCATACACATGCCTAAAACCCACAGAGACGCTGACAGAGGGATCTACAAACAGCGGTACTCAGACACCAGCTCCCACAGAGGCCCTTCACAGACGCCCCCGCCAGCAGCAAGCAGAGAACCCAGACGCGAGGATACACCCAGAGACACAATCGCTTAGGGACACGCAAGCACAACACTCAGAAACACAAGAACACGCAAAAAAGACTGCCCGGTCCCAGGCGCGTACACCCGAGGGACACACACCCACTCGGGATGGAGGCGTGTGCCGTGTAGCCTGAGGCGGTGAACGTCCGTGCGCCCTGGAGCTCACAGAACCCTCTCCTAGAACCGTGCACAGCGCCCCCAGCCCCGCATCTGCCGGCCAAGAGTTTCCCAGAGCATCTCTGAACAAGGGCTTGTCGTCTGAGCGCGCTGGTGGCATCACCCAGCTGGGTCCCTGTGCTGTGACGGGGTGGGGGGTGGGGTCTGCGGACCCTCCCTGGCCCCCTGCGCTCTCTTCTACAGTCCCGGAGCAGCGGGATGCCCGAGCCACTGAGTACAGAGGCAGCCCCCTCCACACAGCAGCCACAACCCTGCTCTGGACCCCGGGAGCCCAGCCCAGAGCATCTCCAAGTCCTTTTTTCCTTGCCCATCCAGTTGAGCGGCAAACTTTCCCCAGACCAGTCCTGGAGCCCAGTAACCAGGGCCACTCCGACCCCACCCCAGAGAGTCGGCGCGGAGGTCCCCTACCTGCACCCACGCGGGCTTCACGGAACCGCCGCCTCCAGCCGGTCTCGCACTGTACTCGGGCCGCGCTCCTCAGCCGGGCCGCCGCCGCTCCTTGCCCTCTGGTTACCCGGGAAACCGCCTCCTCCTCCCTCCCGCCAGCCAACCAGTGCCGTTCACATGGCGCCTCGCAGCCAATGGGCAGCCTCGCCATCTCGGTCCCTTTCAGGGTCCCGAATCTTTCCCAGGCTAGGGGACCGGAGAGAGAAGCAGGGGTCTCTCCAGAGCTGGCAGGCACCCGGGGGATGAGAGTAATCTGTTATCGCCATTCTTCTGTAGGACAGACACACCTGACACTTTAAAGAAGACGTGAATGAATGGAGAACCTGAGTCGGAAGACACCTCAGGCACGTGGTTCAGCCTCTCTTCAAATCCAAGGACCCACTAGACAGGTCCTCACCAAGGAGCTGTCCAGCCTCTGGTAAAACTCTCTCAACGGAGCGCCTGCAATCTCCCCAAACGGAGAGAGAGGATCTTCCGTGCTTCAGGACTCTGGGAGCGAGTTCTTTCCAGTGCAGAAATCAAACTTGCCTCCATTCCAAGACCCAAGTCTGCTCTGTAGGACATGTGCAGAAAAAGGCTCCTTGCTGCAGTTTAACAGCCAGGCCTATAAAAACTAGAAGGTGACTCATTCTATCCCCCAGTGACCCACCTTGGACAGTTCTTCATTTAATGTCTTGCCTTCCCTCAGGGCCACTTGGAAACCTGAGAGGTTTGTGCTAGCTGGGTCCCTGCCTCTCTCAGGGAGTGGTTTAATACATAAGTGCCCAAGTGAGTGAGAGGCTCTCAGGAAGCCAGTACTAACTGCAAATCAGACTGGAACTGGTGAAGGCAAACTCTCAATTAAATTGAGGTCAGGTGTCAAGACATGAAATAAAAGAGATCAGCTGTGTCTCAAGTTTCTCTCTTCTCTCTCTCTCTCTCTCTCTCTCTCTCTCTCTCTCTCCTCTCCCTCCCTCCCTCCCTCCCTCCCTCCCTCCCCCCTCTCCTCTCCTCTCCTCTCCTCTCCTTTCTCCTCTCCATTCTCACTCCTCCCTCCTCCCTCTTCCCTCCTCCTTCCTCCCTCCTCTCTCCTCTCTCCTCTCCCTTCTCACTCCTCCCTCCTCCCTCTTCCCTCCTCTCTCCTCCCTCCTCTCTCCTCTCTCTTCTCTCTTCTCTCTCCCCTCCTCTCACTTCTCTCCTCCCTCCTCTCTCCTCTCTTCTCTCCTCTCCTCCTCTCCTCTCACTTCTCTCCTCCCTCTCTCCTCTCTCTCTCCTCCCTCCTCTCTCCTCTCTCCTCTCTTTTCTCTCTCCTCTCCTCTTTCCTCTCTCTCCCCCCCCTCTCCCTCTCCCTCTCCCTCTCCCTCTCTCTCACATACCCAGTTAAAACTTGCTCCATCACCAATGGTGCCCAGGGTAAGAAGGCAAGGAATCCAGTTCTTCCTGGCAAGAGAGTAATCTGGTTGCTTTCCAAAGCTTACAGATTCCACCAGGCTGCAGAGTCTGTTTAAAGCCACAGGAGAGTCTTCCCATACCACCACCTGGTGAGGACATGTGAGGTCACCATTCTCAGGGGACTGTTGGAGCCGGACATCTCAGAACAGGAACTGAGGAAGGACATACACCAAAGCAGAAAGGTAGCCCTGCTTGCTGAGCCCCTGGTTGGGAAGTAGAAAGAGTCTGAGGCTCAGGAAGAGGGGTGGACTTGGCCTCCCAACAGAGCAGAGGGATGATTAGAACCAGTATCCAGCTGGATCTCTGCCAGCTCCAACCACGACTCCCAGAGTCTGGTAGCTGGAAGGGGGCTGAAGTACTTTCTCCTTGAGAGTAGGGGGCCCAACTGCAAGGAAGTAGAGATGGAAGTAAGGGAATTGCAGCTGGGGTTGAAGTTCATGCTCATTGAAACACGTCTACCTATATTACACTTTTGAATGTAAATGTGCACTGTCCCAATGGGTTCTTACTATGTTCTGAATGTCCCCATCAAAAGCCATATTGAAACTTAATCCATATTGTGAGGTAATGAGATGTGAGACTTCTAAAAGATGATTAAGTGGTGAGGGCTCTAGATCAACCCATTCAGGCATTAATGGATTAGTAGGTTAATGGATTATTTCAAGAGTTGGTCTATCATAAAAGCTAGCTTTGTATCTGTCTCTTGAATACACTTCCCTTGCCATTTGATATCCTGTGCCACCTCTAGATATTGCAGATGGTCCCCACCAGTAAGAAGTTTCTCACCAGATGCAATCCCTCAACTTTGGACATCCAGCCCTTAGAATTGTGAGCTTCATTTCTTATAAATTACCTAGTTTGGCCAGGCATGGTGGTGCACACTTGTAATCCCAGCACTTGGGAGGCTGAGACAGGAGGATCACATAGGTTCGAAGCCAGCCTCAGCTACTTAGTGAGGCGCTCAGCAACTTAGTGAGACCCTGTTCCCAAATAAAGTATAAAAAAGGTCTGGAAGTATAGCCTGGAGGTAGAAAAGTCCTGGGTTCCACCCCCAGTACCACAAAAAAATAAATAAATAAATTACCTAGTTTGTGGTATTCGGTTATACCAACAGAAACCAAACCAAGACAGGCCCATTGAGACTGGACAAATGAAAACCATGCCTTTTATTTAAAAATGAAATTCCTACAAGTTTCTGTGTTCATGGAGGAAGACTAGAATGAAAATGTCAGGGACTGGCATCATGTACCAGGGTATAGAGAGTATGATGTAGTAAGAAGGTAGGCTGACTCAGACAGCTTGAGCTGGAGTCTCCTCTCTACCATTTACAATCTAGGTAATCTTATTTCTTACCTAGATTTCTTAAGCTATAAAACAGAGTGTCTAATAGTCCTCTTCATAGAGATGTTCTGAGGACCAGATGAATTATGAGTGAGCACATGCTTTGTAAACAACAGTGTACCTTAAAAAGAATTCTTACCAGTGGACTCAGTTTGGTCCTGTAATTGTTTTTGTGTCAGCCTGGCTAGGCTATGCTCCAAAACCTAGTCAGGATATTACATTGAATATATTTGTTTAGATGTGATGAACATTTATATCAGTAGATTTGAGTAAAGCATATTACTATTCATAACGTGGGTGGGAGCCTCATCTAATCAGGTGAGGTCTTAAGAGAATAGACCAAAGTCCCTGAGGAGAAAGGAATTCTATAAGTGTGCATCAACAGGTTTTGTGATTTCTATATCCTGGAATAATACAGTCCATTTCTAAAAGGGTAACGATTTGCAAAGAGCAGAAACAATCAGTTGGCTGAATCTGTAGACTGATTAGGAAACTGCAAGTTGATAGCGTGTATTTTCCCAAATCCAAGTCTAGTCCTGCTGAGTATTGGCTTCGATCTTTTATTGCATGCCAACATCCTTTCCCCTACTAGAGGAGGGCATCCTATTTTTCTAAAATAGCTCCCTTTCTCTCCTGCCACTGTGCCACCTGTCCTAGTCCCTACCTGTACAATAGGATCCAGGAGAACAGGGTCTATTTATAGATATTGTGGTCTAATTCATATTCTCTCTCTCTCTCTCTCTCTCTCTCTCTCTCTCTCACACACACACACACACACACACACACACACACACACACACACACTCCCCAAGTGAAAATTGCCTTGGCAAAGGACTTAAAACATATTCCAACTGTCAAGGCCATTTTTGCCTTAATTAAGGATGCACACATCTTAAAAAATTATATCCAATCACCCATTTTGAATTCTAACTCCAAATCTTTGACTGACCCTATCATTCAAAAAAAGAATTACTGCAATTTCACCAACGTGGAAAAGCAGGGACCAGAGAGAATAGCCAGGTCTTCCAAGGGCCAAAACTGCAAACCTAGAGTCACAACACCTGCTACGCTTTCCATAAGTAAATGCACCTTCTCTTATCCCCTTATCTGCTCAGTAGCATGCCACGTGGCCTAACATAGCTGCCAGTGTTAAGTGTCCACATCACAATTTCTCAGCACAAACCCCAAGAACAGTCTGCTGACTGCCTCTGGGATTTAGTTCTGATTCTCAGAAGAGAATCAGATGGTCATTGACTACATTAGTCAGCTTTTTGTCACTGTGATTCAAATAACTGACGAGAACAACTGGAAGAAGAAAAGATTTGTTTGGGCTCTTGGTTTAAGTCCAGGGCCAGCTGGTCCCAGTGCTCTGGGCCTAAGGTGAGGCAGTACATCATGGTAGGGGAAAACTGCTCAGCTCATGGCAGCCAGGAAGGAGAAGGAGAAAAAGGGAGAGAGAGAGAGAGAGAGAGAGAGAGAGAGAGAGAGAGAGAGAGAGAGAAAAGGGAGGAGGGAGGAGGGAGGAGGGAAGAGGGAAGGGAGAAGGGAGAAGGGAGAAGGGAGAAGGGAGAAGGGAGAAGGGAGAAGGGAGAAGGGAGAAGGGAGAAGGGAGAAGGGAGAAAACCCCTTCCAGGGCATGTCCCCAGAGACCCACTCTATCCAGCTACTTCCAACTCCTGGTAGTCCATTCAGCCATCAATAGATTAATCTACTGGTGAAATCAAAGTCCTCATGATCAGATCACATCCTAAAGCCCCCTACTCTGAACATGTGAGTCTTTAGGGGGCTTTCCAGATCCAAATTATAACACTGACCTTTGAGTCAGGTCACTGATTGCAAGTAGGAAAGGGACCTTTGAGGGGGTGGGCAATGTTAGACATTTGTAACACAATTTTTCTTAAAAAGTGCAAATAAAGATTTTTTTACTCAGCTTAGTTTCAGCTCCTAAAACTGAGCTCCTCCACCTTCTTGTCCTCAAAATAAGAGTATCCATATTGCCCTCCTTCAAAATTAGAAAATACCTGAAGGAAATATATGTCAATAACTTTGATTATTTAAAGTTATTGACATATATTATATATATGTTATATATAATATATATAATATATTATATAATTATATATATTATATATATTATATAATTATATATATTATATATATTATATAATTATATAATATATTATATAATTATATAATATATAATATATATAATATATTATATAATATATTATATATATTGACATTATTTATTTAAAGCATGATCTTTTTCCCATAAATTAGGGGAAATCTTTCATCCAACTTCAAGAAGACATGAGGAAGAGGTCCCTGGTCTTAGCCTCGAATAAGCAGGCTAGATCTGGTACATTCAGCTCAGAAACTCTTACACAAAATGGAAATCATAGCCACGAAGGTCCTCAAAACCAAGAATGTCCTCTCACGTGTTTAGCTGTCTCTGAGCTAGATACAGAGTCAGTTGGCCAGCAGGACAGGAAGAAAAATAGAAAATGCCCTTTCCATCTTATCTTTTTGGATTAGTGAACTTTTATTACCTCTGGAGTCCCAAATCTAAGACGTTTCCCCAAAAATCTTTTTCAGAATTAGTTATTTCCTTCTTTAGAATCCCATAGTACCTTGTTCTCTTTTACAGCATTTCCCATATCATCCCATAGTTATCTCTTTTCAGGATTATCTCCCTTGCTAATTGTTCATTAATTTATCATTGATTTGCTCAATCCTGAGACAAATTTTATTTGTTCAATAAGCATTCCTAGACAGAGTAGTGACAAAGTACGGAAGGTTTCTGCTCTCATGGTGACAGTGGAAGATGACAGGAAATCAACTAATATTAAATCCACATAATTTTGCCAGGCATGGTGGCGCACGCTTGTAATCCCCACGCTTGGGAGGTGGAGACAGGAGGATTGCACAGGTCCGAAGCCACGCTGGCTTTAAGAGACCCTGTTTCCAAATAAAAATATAAAAAATAGGTCTGGGAGTGTAGCCCAGAGGTAGAAGGGCTTCCAGGAACCCCAGTACCACCAGAAAAAAAAGAAAGAAAGAAAAATAAATTAAAAAATAGATCCACATAATTTGAAAGAATAAAACTCTGCAAAGAATAGAAACGGGCTGGTGTTATAGAGAATGAGTAGGTGCTTCCTTCAGTCGGATAGTTACAGGTGGCCTTTGAGGAGAAAACATTAAAAGTGGGATTGGAATGATGAGAAGGATACATCCATGTGAGGATCAAGGGGAAGAACATTACAGGTGGAGGCGGCTGCTAGTGCAAAGCCCACAGGACAGGCGGCAGGACAACAAGCTTGGTGTGCTCATGGGGGAAACGGTGGTCAGTACAACTGAGGTGTGGGGAAGAGCAGTATAAGATAGATTTGAAGAGTCGGCAGAGACATCATATAGGGCCACTGACTCCAAGAGTGGATTTTATGACAAGTGCTACTAGAAGCCACAGAGGTTTGTAGTAAAGGACATGGCCTCTTGGATCTTCATTCATTGTGTTGGGAAGTGGCCTGATTTAATAGATCACTTTGGCTGCGTCATAGAAAATTAAGTGGAGAGATCACTTAGGAGGTAACCGCAAAGCTCAGGCAATAATCCACTGAACCAAAAAAGTAGCATCAGAGATCGAGACAAGGGAATGGATTAAGGAGGACTTTAGAGTCAGAATCAATAGGGATTTCTGGACTGGAGGTTTTAGGAAGCAAATTATGTACAATGTCTGGATATTTTTTTAGTTACAAGGAGTATTCCCTCAATGCAGAAATCATTCCATGTTGTTCTTAAACTATACTTGGAAAAGAACCTAGCATATGAGATGCTCATTGGATGTTGGATGGATGGATGGATGGATGGATGGATGAATTAGTGAGTTCTTTGGAAACAACTGTTCATATCAGCCTATAGAAACAAGTCTATGGGATAGCAAGAGCAGGAGAGGGTACACTCCTTTTCTTTTCTAAACTCCTACATGATACCAACTTTGTCCTCCCCTGCATCTATCCTTAAAACTTAATTTATCTCTTCCAATATGTCGGAAGAACCTCATTCTATGTCTCCCCACTTCACCCTTTTCTTCCACTTATACCCTTTATGTTTGGATTATATCTATATAATTATTTTCTTGCACCATCAGTCGTTTATTTACTGCATTTTAATTAGTGCTTGCATATGTCAAAACCTTTCATATCTTCTCAGACTGATATTACTGATGAGAACACACAGGGAATGAGGAGACATCTGAGAAGGCAAGAGAGGCAATTCACAGGTTTGCAGTAATGGACACAACTTTGTGGATTTTCATTCAAAGTCTGTGTGCTCTTGGTTTACTCCCATCTTTAATGGGGCTGGTTATTTAGTTTCCAAACCGATGGCAAATCAGAGAAAGCCACTGATTGCTACCAGCTGGCAAATTGACACCTGTAAAAAGTAAGAGATAAGCTGGACATGGTGGCACACACCTGTATTCCTAGTACATGAGAGCCTGAGACAGGTTTGAAAGCAGCCTCTGCAACTTAATAAGGCTCTTGACAATTTATTGAGACCCCATTTCAAAATAAAATAGGGCTGAGGATGTAGTTCAGCAGTAGAATGCCCCTGAGTTCAACAATTTGACAGCAAGAAAGGAGACTGATGAACTATGAGAAACAAAACAAAAGGTCTAAGTAAACTGGGCCTGGACCTTTTGTTTGTTTGTCATAGGTTTATTTGAAAACAAACCATAAGAAAGAGAAATAAGAGATGGTTCCTGCATTGAGGGAGTGCGTCTTTAGTGAATGGGTAATCAATCTTACACATGGCATCCATTCATTAAACTATACAGAGCCATCAGAATGCTGACTGGAAACTCAACAAAGGCTTTACAGAGCAGGGAAGGTTTCAGTATGCTAGAAAGCTAGCCATACCTTGAATAAATGGAGTTTAATGGACAAGTCCAAGGCAACTAGGAAGGTTCAATATCAAAAATGACTTAAATTCTAGGTAGCGGATATTTTACCTTGATAGAAATGTACAGAGGGAAATACTCTAAGCAATGTGTGCACGTATCACTTTGAATCACACTGTGCTATGTGATTACATGGCACCCATAAATATATTAAAATAAAAAAATAAAAGGAATGATTAATTTTAATGTATGGAGCAACTCAGTTGCTCTAAGTATTTGACTTCATATAAACGCCATGAAAGATCTATGAATAGGTACTATTGTCATCCTCGTTTTCTGAAAGAGGAATGAGGAGAAAGGGCTGAAGGATGTTGAGTAACTTGCTTTTAGCCACAGAGCTAGTTAATGGCAGACCTTTTACAACCCAATCAAAAGCTGAAGGAGAGAAGAGACTATCCATTCTCTATTCCTCTTAATGCTTAGTATAGATCTGAGCATAGAGAGACTTTTCAAAGTAGGGCTCAGGGTTTATTCGCCCAACAATCTGCCATAGGAACTAGGTAGGTACTGGAGATCCTTTGAAGAAGCCAGACAGAACCTGTCCTTGGGGGAGCAACATGAAGAACAGAGGGAGATGCTCCACAGTGCCGAAGCATCCATTTGTTGTGCACATATTAAATCACAGTTGTGGATCTTTTCAAATAACATCAAGTTTCACTCTTGAAAAAAACTAAATACCAGATAAGAGTAAAATCAGAAGTTAGCATGTGCGGAAAATACATCACCTGCCACCTCTGCTATTCCCACTTGCCGGGCAGCTTGCCACCCTTCTGCAACTTCACCAAAGGGAAGGGGGACTTGGTGGGAGTCTCCCTGGACCTCATCCGCAGAGTGGAGCAATGGAGTGGTGAGCAGTGGAGTGATGGATGGGCCACGACACTCTGGGTCTCTCTCCCTCTGACCCCTGCAGGTGTCCTACAAACACTTCTCTCTCTCTCGTCATGTGCACTGAGCACCACCATGGTTGAGCAGTGAGAACAGTTGTAAGGAGCCCATTTACCCAGCTGATAATAGGGTGAGCAAAGCATTGTCTGAAATAGACAGAGGCTCAGAGGGGGTTTATTGTCAGCTGGCGAGGGGTGGGAGCAGGGGGTGGTCAGGCTCCGGCTCCCTGTCCTCTGGTGGCTGGCACTTGTGTGAGCATGGGAGGACGCTATAACAACAGGGCTGCTGAGGAACACCCACAGTGGCATGAGCATATCGGTGGGGCTGTGGAGGAGTTGAACATAAAGGGGTGCTGAATGGAACGTTCTAGGCAGGTTGGAATGGATGGATAAAAGATCTGCGTGCTAAGTTTATTTTAGTGGGCACTTTTTGGCTTTCAATATATCTTTTAAAAACGCAAAACATAGATGTGTTGGAAATGCAGTTAAAATTGAAATTGCAAGACCAAGCCAATGAATATTTATGGAGTGCCTGCTGTGTCCCACGCATGTATGCCCTCACAACTGGAAATCCCACAGGGACCACAGTAGACACATTTCTTTCCCTCAAGGAGTTAAGATACCAGTTGGGCAGGCAGGAAAGTCAGAGGAACCTCAGCGGCTTGAGGAGCCATCCACTCTCGATTTCTCTTTGAACATCTGTTCCATCCTCTTCTCTCCCCAGGGGGATCCTCTGAGCACAGCCTGTGATCCCTTGGAGCTCAGCTGGCGCTGCCTCTCCTGTCCAGATGCTTCAACCTCAGCTTCCACTGCTGACTGGGTCTGCCTCATGCAGGCACCAGGAAGAACATGGGACTGGCAATGGCTCCCCGATATGGGCTGCTGAGGGACTGCAGGTGAAAGGGAGAAAGATGTGGTCAGATAAGCCATGTAGAAAGATGTCTCTGGCGAACCCTGTGAAAAATGAACTAGAGCTAGGCATGGGGCACACACTTGTAATCTCAGTGCTTAGGAGGCTGAGCAGGAGGATAGCAGGTTCAAGGCCAGCCTCAACAACATAGTACATTTCTCATCAGGTCAGGCTAACCTGTAGCTCATCTCCTCTCTCAGCATGCATGCACCTTTATCAGGTAGGAGAGAGCTAGTGTGTTGGCTTAAAGCAGGGCTGTTGAGGCAGCAGGGGTGTGGCAAGCTGGCTGCCCTCAGAGGTGCTGAGGATGGACACAGCATGGCTGTCCCAGTGGCCCTGTAGCTCATTCACCTCTATCATTTATTGTTTCAGGCTCCGTTCTATGTGCTTTACCTTTAATAACTCAACCCTCACATTTTTCTTAAAATACAAAAACTACTACTATCTCAGGATTCAAAATGGTAACTGAGGGACACAGCACTTCTCAGTAGCTGAAACAAATAAAGTTCAACTACTTAGAAAGCAGTGTCTTAATCAACAAAATAAATACATCCCAGGAACCAAAACAGATCCAGGTACCTCGGCGGAAACCCTGAACTCGAAGAAGAAGAAGAAGAAGAAGAAGAAGAAGAAGAAGAAGAAGAAGGAGAAGGAGAAGGAGAAGGAGAAGGAGAAGGAGAAGGAGGAGAAGGAGAAGGAGAAGGAGAAGGAGAAGGAGAAGGAGAAGGAGAAGGAGAAGGAGAAGGAGAAGAAGGAGGAGGAGGAGGAGGAGGAGGAGGAGGAGGAGGAGGAGGAGGACAACGACGACGATGACAACAACAACAACAACAAAGATCGGACAGCAAACCTGCTGCAGATACAATCGGGATGCCCACCGGTGGACTGCCTGCGCGGGCTGCCTGCCTGCCGAAACTGCACTCCCGAGCCCTGACTGAAATCACCACGGCAAGATAATCTGAGACTGAAAACGGACATAGAGCCTCATCTTAAGCAGCGAGCAGCACCCACATCAGAATTCTGTGTGCTCACCAGCGACTGGATCACAATAGCACAGGGACTCCCATGGATGCCTGGACCAAGGAAGCCAGGTACCTGAGTGCATCCAGGGAAAGTGCGGGTTCTAGCGTGCGCCCCAGGCCCAGCACAGGCCCGGGGCATCTGTCCCATGCCTCAGAACCCAGCACTGTCCTCGCGCACCCTGTCTGCGCCCCGGACCCCCACTAGTAGTCAGTGCCTACGCCACCACCACTCCTAATATTGGAGCTTCCCTTGTGTGCCTAGCCCCCACCCCCCACTGGAGCCCAGACACCCACCTTGCCAGAGGCCTGCTTTCCAGGTGGTGAAAGCTCTGTGCACCTGTGAAATCTCCTCAGGCCCCCAGCTTCTACACCCTGCGGGAGGCAGAGATCATTGCTGGACACCACGCAGCGCCTGTGCCCCCAGACCCTTGTGCACCTATCCTGCACCCCTGGCCCACTGCTGGGAGTTCCTGCCCACCCGGTAGCCTGATACTCAGTTCTAGTCCAAAGCACAGCTCAATGCACCTTGGAGGAACATAGCAGCAGGCACTAGGCAGCTGCACCCACTCACACCTGGGTCCAGTAATAGCAGCGCACCCAGCCCGCACTCTCGGAATAGGCAGAGCTCTGGCAGTAAGTGTGGGCATCCAGGAACCAGCATCCCTTTGCTCAGGGTACATCTTGGGACTACACCGGCTAGCCCAGTTAGAATTTCCAGAGACACAGGAAAATCCATTGAGACACAATATCTGCACAGGACCTCAGGGGGAGGTTCCAAGTCTACTTTGGACATCCTCCACTCCTGCTGTAGGGAAGCACAGGCCGGAGTCTAGGGTGGTGAGTGCAGAGGTGCTGACTACAGGCTGAATTACGCATAACCTGGGAACTGTACAGAATCTAATAACAGTGACACCAGACATCCTGACACATAAACCCAAAGCAGTTAAAGGAAAGAAAGGTGTCCAAACAACCAGAGTGACCTAAGAAGATAAAAATAGAGTACAAAGAAAACTAAAAGACATTGGATTATATTCTGAAAGCTACCAAAGCAATCAGATACGCAAATATTATATGGACCTGACCCCATATTCGTAAATATAAGTAGGACTGGTTTTTTTTTTTACTTTTATTGTGGATGTTTTGTTTTGTTTTGCTTTTACAGTGCTTTTGTTTTGGTATGGTTATTGCTGTTTTATTTTTTTTCTTTCCCCATCCTTCTTTTACTTTAACTTGTATATATATATATATATATATATATATATATATATATATATATATATTTGATAGTTTGCCTTATTTTCTGATTTCACACAGCTGCTAGTTCCTTTTATTTTATTCTTGTCCTTTTTTCCTCTTTCTTCCTCTTTCCTTCCTTTTTTCATTCTCCTCCTTTGATTGGTTTTTTTCTTTCTTTTTATTGGATTACATAATAGTCTTGGTATCTTGTGTGGATTTTTTTTTATGTTTATCTGCTCCTTCCATCACCCCCTTATAAACTTCCCCACACTAACCTATATACTCTTCTCCCCTAAAACTTTTCCCCATAATATACTTCCTTGTTTAATACTCAAAGTATTTCATATCTCCATACTTACTCTACTAACAACAAGAGTCCTACTAGTTAACTCTCTCTCATTCTCAGCAAGATATTACCTTATCATACTTAAAGTCTTTCTCAACATAAACATATCCTCTACCTAAGCCAATTCCTTTACCCATCACCCCAGCTCCTCCCACATCACCCGCCCTCAACACTGGAAAAGCTCTGCTGACTTGCCGATACCCCTAAACTCCTAATATTAAGATTAGACTAAGCATAATACTCACAAACGATGGGTAGAAATCAGAAAAACAGGACAGAGAATGCTATAAATATGAGAACCAGGAATTATGAAGAGACAGCAGAAATCATGAATACTGACCTACTAGAAATGCAAGAAGGGGAGTTCAGAATCTTGATCTACAATATGATGAAAGGATTTAAAACAAGTCTAGAGGAGGTAAAAGGTGAGTTAGAAACACTAAAAAAGAATCAGAAAGAGGTCTGGAATGAAATGAAAGAGGCAATAAGTGAAATGAAGACAGCAATAGAAAGAAATTCTGGAAGATTAGATGAAATGGAAAACAGAATATCAATATTAGAAGACAGTGCATCCCAAACCGAAAACACAGTCAGCGATATACAGAAATCTTTACAGCAATAAAACCTAAACATCCAGTAAATATGGGATAATATGAAGCATCCTAACTTACAGATAACAGACATTGAAGAAGGGATAGAGGTACAGACCAAGGGCATCTGTAATCTCTTCAAGGAAATAATCTCAGAGAATTTTCCAAATATGGAAAGAGACTTGGACCTTCATGTCCAGGAGGCATACAGAACTCCACTGAGACAGGACCAAAGAAAGACCACTCCACGCCACATAATAACCAAAATGACTAACATAGAGGCCAAGAAAGGAATCTTAAAAGCAGTGAGAACAAAAGGACGGGTGACAAATAGAGGCAAAACAATAAGAATCACCCCAGACTATACAGCACAGGTCATGAATGCTAGGAGAGACTGGTACGACATGATTCAGACCCTGGAAGAAAATAACTTACAACCCAAACTAATCTATCCAGCAAAACTACTATTCAAGATCAATGGTGAAAACAAAGTCTTTCAGGATAAACAGAATCTCAAAAAATTTATGAATTCAAAGCCTACACTAGAGAAAATTCTTAAAGAAATAAACCATAAGGAAGAAAAAGGAAGCATACTTCAGAATCAGAGAAGAGAGGAAGTTAATAAGTGGGCCATTTAATTAAAGAAGAAAGATCAAACCACCCAAGAGTAGACAGAACACATAATGGCAGAAAACAAAAATCATATTTCAATACTATCTCTTAATGTCAAAGGACTTAAATCACCAATCAAAAGACATAGACTGGCAATGTGGATTAGGAAACATAATCCAAATATATGCTGTCTGCAAGAAACTCACCTTACAACCAAAGACATTCACAGACTAAAAGTGAAAGGATGGAAAAAGATATACCATGCCAACTGTGACCAAAAAAGAGCAGGGGTAGCAACCCTGATATCCAACAAAACAGACTTCAAACTAAAACACATCAAAAGAGACAAATCAGGGCACTTCCTTTTATTAAAAGGAACAATACACCAAGAAGATATAATGATAGTAAATATTTATGCCCCAAATGTGGGTGCAACCACATTTGTAAAACAAACCCTTCTGGACATAAGATCCCAAGTAGACCCAAATACAATAATTCTGGGAGACTTTAATACGCCTCTCACACCACTGGATCGATCTTCAAGGCAAAAGATGAGTAAAGACGCTTTAGAACTAAAGGAAACCATAAACCAAATGGACCTAATAGACATTTTCAGATTATTTCAACCAGGAACAACAGAATACACATTCTTCTCAGCATCCCATGAAACCTTCTCCAAAATAGACCACATCCTGGGAGACAAAGAAAATACCAGCAAATTCAAAAGATGTAATATAATTCCTTGCATCTTTTCAGACCACAATGGAATAAAAGTAGAAATCAACAACAGGAAACTCGAAAGAAAGTATTCAAATTCATGGAGAATGAATGATACACTATTGAATGATGAATGGGTAAGAGCA
This sequence comes from Muscardinus avellanarius, assembly GCF_963383645.1. Lineage (NCBI taxonomy): Eukaryota > Metazoa > Chordata > Mammalia > Rodentia > Gliridae > Muscardinus > Muscardinus avellanarius. The sequence continues at coordinate 194,380,812 of NC_137786.1, read as the reverse complement.
GAAATTAGGGAAGAAATAAAGAAATTTATGGAAACAAATGAAAACAGAGATACAACCTACCAAAACCTATGGGACACCATGAAGGCAGTATTAAGAGGAAAGTTTATTGCATTGAGTGCCCACATAAGAAGGACAGAGAACCACCAAGTAAAGAACCTAATGACACAACTCAAGGACCTAGAAATTCTGCAACAGTCTATTCCCAAAGCCAGCAGAAGGCAAGAAATCATTAAAATTAGAGCAGAAATTAATGAAATAGAGAACAAAAAACAATTCAAAGAATCAATAAAACAAAAAGTTGGTTCTTTGAAAAGATTAATAGAATTGATAAACCCCTGGACAACCTAACCAAAAAAAAAAGATAGAATCAACTCAAATTATCAAAATTAGAAATGAAAAAGGAGATATCACCATAGATAGTAAAGAAATTCAAAAGATTATCAGAAACTACTTTAAAAATTTATACTCCAATAGACTTGAAAACCTGGAAGAAATTGATAGATTTCTAAACACAGTTAACCTTCCTACACTCAGCCAACAGGATATAGCAAGCCTAAACCAACCAATAACAACCAAAGAAATAGAAACGGCAATAAAAATTCTTCCACCAAAGAAAATCTCAGGCCCAGATGGGTTTTCAGCTGAATTCTACAAAAACTTCAGTGAACAACTAATACCAATACTTCATAACTTGTTCTGGGAAATTGAAAGAGATGGAACTCTCCCAAATTCCTTCTATGAGGCCAGTATCACATTAATTCTCCAAGCAAAATAAAGATATCTTAAGAAAGGAAGCAGACCAATATCCTTAATGAACATAGATGCAAAAATTCTAAACAAAATACTAGCATTACGCATTCAAAACTATATCAAGAGAATAATATACCATGACCAAGTCAGTTTTATCCCAGAAAAACAAGGCTGGTTCAACATATGCAAATCAATACATGTTATTCACCACATAAATAGAACCAAGAACAAAAACCACATCATCATAGCAATAGATGCTGAAAAAGCATTCGACAAAATCCAACACCCATTTATGTTAAAAACAATGCAAAAAATTGGGATAGAAGGAAAGTACTTCAACATCATTAAGGCAATATATTGTAAACTCAAAGCCAACATTATATTGAATGGGGAAAAACTGCAAGAATTTCCGCTAAAGTCAGGAACAAGACAAGGATGCCCACTATCACCACTCCTTTTCAATATAGTCCTTGAGACTCTTGCTGCAGCAATCAGACAAGAGAAGGAAATCAAAGGAATTCACATAGGAAGAGAGGAATTAAAATTATCCTTATTCGCAGATGACATGATCCTTTATCTGGAAGACCCAAAGAACTCAACTAAAAGACTTCTGGAGCTGATTGACAAATTCAGCAAAGTTGCAGGATACAACATCAACCTAAAGAAATCAGTGGCTTTTCTTTATGCCAACAATTAATCCACAATGAAACAACAACAACAAAAAATTCCCTTCACTATAACTTCAAAACCAATAAAATACCTAGGAATAAATCTAACCCAAGATGTAAAAATGTAAAAGACCTCTACAACAAAAACTATAAAACATTAAAGAAAGAAATTGAAGAAGACCTTGGAAGATGGAAAGATCTCCTGTGCTCATGGATAGGCAGAATAAATATCATCAAAATGGCCATTCTGCCAAAACTGATCTATAGGTTCAATGCAATTCCCATTAAAATACCAGCGACATTCTTCAGAGACCTAGAAAAATCAATCATGAACTTTATATGGAGAAAGAAAAGACCTAGAATAGCCAAAGCAATTCTCAACAATAAGAAACATGCAGGAGGCATTACAATCCCAGACTTCAAACTATACTATAGAGCAATAGTAGTAAAAACAGCATGGTACTGGCACAGTAACAGATATACTGACCAGTGGATTAGAATAGAAGATAAAGAAACAAATCCACACATCTTTAGTCAATTAATCTTTGACAAAGGGGCCAAACATATGCGCTGGAGAAAAGACAGCCTTTTCAACAAGTGGTGCTGGGAGAACTGGCTAACCATTTGTAAAAGGATGAATCTAAACCCCTATATCTCACCAAACACAGGAATCAACTCAAGATGGATCAAAACTTAGAAATTAGACCTGAGACTGTGAAGTTAGTAGAGGAGAGCATAGGTTCAACACTACAACATATTGGCACAGGCAGTAACTTTCTCAACAAAACCTCCAAAGCTCAGGAAATTAAAGCAGGAGTAAACAAGTGGGATAGCATCAAACTAAAAAGTTTCTTCTCATCAAAGGAAACTATCAATAACCTAAAGAGGAAGCCTACAGAATGGGAAAGGATCTTTACCAGCCACCATTCTGATAGGGGGCTAATATCCAGAATATACAAGGAGCTCAAAAGACTCTACACTAGCAAAACAAACAACCCAATCAAGAAATGGGCAAATGAACTAAATAGACACTTCACAAAAGAAAAGATGCAAAGGGCCAATAGATACATGAAAAGATGTTCTTCATCACTGGCCATCAGGGAGATGCAAATCAAAACTACACTGAGATTCCATCTAACCCCAGTCAGAGTAGCAAGCATAAAGAAATCAAACAACAACAAATGCTGGCGAGGATGTGGGGAAAGAGGAACACTTTTACACTGTTGGTGGGAATGCAAACTAGTTCAACCACTATGGGGATTTGTGTGGAGATTCCTAAGAAAGGTGGGAATAGATCCACCATATGATCCAACTATACCACTCCTGGGTATCTTTCCAAAGGGGTTTAATTCAGAGAAATACAGCAACATATGCATACCTATGTTCATAGCAGCACAATTTGTAATAGCCAAAATATGGAACCAACCCAAATCTCCATCAACAGATGAATGGATAACAAAACTTTGGGAAATACACACAATGCAATTCTATTCAGCCATAAAGAAGAACAAGGTTATATCATTTGCAAGAAGATGGAAAGCCTTGGAGAACATTATGTTAAGTGATATCAGCCAAGCACAGAAGGAGAAGGTACATATGTTTCCTCTAATATGCCCAAACTAGGAAACACAGAGGATACCAGTGGGACTCCAGATAATGGAGGGGAAATATCAGCAAAGTTTGAATGGAAAGATAGGAGAGGAGGGAGGCTGATCATGATTAATGAGGGTCTACATCTGAACATGTGTAAAATTATGAATATGACATGGTTAACCTGGACAACCATTGGTGGGAGGGGGAAGGGAAAACGGGGGCGGGGGGGAGAGGGCACCAAATATAGTTTAAATGTATACTATTTATGTTCAATAATAAAATTGTTTTTTAAAAAAAACTACTACTATCTTTAGTTAGCAGAAAAGAAGAAAGGCACAGAATGGTTAAGTGACTTTTCCAAGAACCACACTTACATAGTCTAGCCATAGAAGCCCCAGTCTTAACCAATATTGAAATTGTTCCACCCCAGTGGTACTGGAGATTGAACCCAGGGGTATTCTAAGTCTGAGCTACATCCCAGCCCTTTTTAATTGTTTTATTTTAATTTTGAAACAGGGTCTTTTTTATTTTTTATTTATTATTATTTTTTGTAATCATAAATCACTTTGGAATACAAGACTTGAGAGGATATACAAGCACACATCATCCAATTAGCCCTCATCCAATCCGCATCCCATTCCCTCCTCCTCCCTTGATCCCATGCCTAATTGGTGATTATCTTTGATCTATTTGTTTATACACCTCATGAGTTTTAAAGAGATTCCATCCCCCCATCCCATCCCCTCTGATTGGTCACCTTAATTGCTTTTCAATAGGGCCCTTTCTACTACTCGATCTCCTCCTGTTACCCCTTTCCTCCAAGTTTTTGCTAATTAGGGGAAGCATCTGGTTTTTATTTTCTGTGCTATTTCTCTGTGCATGCCACATTGCAAGTTCCAATCCCACTCTTGATGGCCCCAGTAATGGCCTGGCCACCCAGTGGACTCTTATCCCAACCTAGCTGGCTCCAGCACCGGCCTTGCCTCAAGGGAGGCCCCGATCCTGGCCTCACTGGCCCCCACACCAAACTAACCCCTTGGCTGGTGCCACTCCCGGCCTCAGAGGCCCCAGCACCGGCCTAGCCTCATACAGGCTCCAATCCCGGCCTTGCTGACCCTGGCACCGGCCTAGTCTTGCAAGTCCCAGGTCCGTCCTTGCCTCACGGCAGTTTCCAATCCTGGCCTCGCTGGCCCTGGCACCGGAATTACCCCTCAGCAGAGTCCGATCCCAGTCTCGAAGGTCCCAGCACCAGTTTTGCCTCACGGCAGGCTCCAATCCCAACCTTGCTGGCCCCGGCACTGGCCTAACCCCTCAGCTGGTGCCGATCCCTGCCTCGGAGGCCCCAGCACCAGCCATACCTCAAGGCAGGCTCCAATCCCAGCCTCACTGGCCCCGGCACCGGTCTAACCCCTCAGCATGTTCCTATCCTGGCCTCGGAGGCCCCAGCACCGGCCTTGCCTTACATCAGGCTCCTATCCTGGCCTCGATGGCCCCAGCACTAGCCTAACCCCTCGAGAGGCTCAGATCCTGGCCTTGGAGGCCTCAGCACTGGACTTGCCTCGCAGCAGGCTCCAATCAAGGCCTCGCTGGCTCCAGCACTGGCCTAATGCATCAGCTGGCTCCGATCCTGACCTTAGAGGCCCCAGCACCAGTCTTGTCTCACAGCAGGCTCCGATCCCAGCGTCGCTGGCCCCGGCACTGGCCTAAACCCTCGGCAGGCTCTGATCCTGGCCTCAGAGGCCCCATAACCAGCCTTGCCTCACGGCATGCTCCAATCCCGGCCTCACTGGCCCCAGCACCAACCTAACCCCTCGGCAGGCTCCACTCCTGGCCTCGGAGGCCCCATCACCTGCCTTGCCTCATGGTAGGCTCCGATCCGAGCCCCCTCTTCACCCAGCAGGTTGTCCCACGTTCCCAAGGTGCATGGTGGTAGTATTCTGCCTCTGAGATAATTTCTTCAAAAGTTCCATGTGTATTATGTCAGATCTCTGCCTCCCCTGAGTACTTGCCACTGCCAATGCGACTGTCTTCACCATTTCAAATCTTTCCCAAGCTCCTTTCCAATACCGCATAATGTCCAGTGTTCCTAAGCATGCGCGACAGTAGCATTCGACCTTTGGGGTAATTTCTTCAGAGGATCAGAGTGGTTGGATCAGATGTCTGCCTCTCCCAAATACAAGTCTCCACCGCCATCTCAGCCACTGCTTCCACCACTGCCTTCCTCCTAGGTCTCCACTAGACTCTCTCCTTACAGGTGATGTCCAGGATTCTTAAAGATGTAGAGAAGCAGCAGTCCTCCTTTGCGGGGAATTTTTCCAAAAGCTCCAGTTCAGATGTATATGTTTTGTCTGCATCTCCAATATTCTAGCTGCCGCCGCGGCCATCTTAACCCCTCTCGAATATTTTTCTTTTTTCTTTCCCCCCCCCTTTTTTTTTTAAATAAGAGAAGAAAGTATGTGTGGTTTAGGGAGGATATGGGATCAGGCACTCGGTAACGATTAAAATTTTTTTTTTCTTTCCGGGTGTGTGGGGTAAGGGTCGCCTAAGTGTGCCCCTCCAGCGCCTGCCCACCCATCCAGGGTCAGGGCCTTGCAGGCCGGACCTCAGGGTCCTTCTGAGTGGGGAGGGAGTCGCCTAAGGGTGCCCCGCCAGCGCCAGCCCACTGGCCTTGCCTCACGGCATGCTCCAATCCTGGCCTCGCTGGCCCCAGAACCGACCTAACCCCGCGGCAGGCTCTGCTCCTGGCCTCGGAGGCCCCATCACCTGCCTTGCCTCATGGCAGGCTCCAATTCGAGTCCCCTCTTCACCCAGCAGGTTGTCCCACATTCCCGAGGTGCATGGTGGTAGTATTCTGCCTCTGAGGTGGGGGGGTCACCTAAGGGTGCCCCGCCGGCGCCCGCCCACCAGCCCAGGGTCGGGGCCTGGTGGCCCAGACCTCAGTGAAACAGGGTCTTGATAAGTTACTGGGAGTCTTGCTAAGTTGCTGAGGCTGGCCTGGAACCTGCGGTCCTCCTGTCTCATCCTCCCAAGTCTTGGATTACTGGCATGAGCCACCACACCCGGTTTCACCAATATTGAGATCCTTTCTAAGCTCTGGCTCAGACATTACTGAGAAGAGATCTTGAACATGGATGTTGAAAAAATAGAAGCTGACATCGTAGCCGTTGCTGCTGCTGCCTCATCTAGTTAAGCCCCGAGGAGACTGTCTGCACAAGCTGACTTAAGCTCCCGCTTCTGAGTCTAGATCTGTGATCTAGCTGAAGAACTGTAACTTTTTTGAGCCTCATCTCAAAAGCAGACATAACATCTCTCCTTGCTTTTTTCATAAGGGTGGTTTGTAAGAGAATGAAATCCTCTGATAAATTAAGAATGAGATTCTGTAGGAGAAAAGAGCAAGAATGAACTAGAGGAAGGAGCAGCATGGGGTGTCCAGCACAGACATTCTGTGTCCAAGGTCTTGGAGCCAAGGTGGGAGTGGCCAGGGGTGCCGTACTCACCACAAAGACATTAATGAGCTGTTGAAGAATCGTAGGTGAGATGGAAGAAGATGTTGTCATATGAGCCCTGCAGAAAGACCTCTCTGGTGAACAGTGTAACAATGGGTTAGAGATAGGCATGGCATTGTACACTTATAATCCCAGTACTTGGGAGGCTAAGACAGCAGAGTCGCAGGTTCCAAGCCAGTCTCAGCAACTTAGTGAGACTCTTTTTCAGAGTAAAAAATAAAATAGGGATAGGGGTGTGGCTCGGAAGTAGAATGCCCTGGAGTTCCATCAATCAAACAACAACAATAAAATGAATGGGTTAGACCAGGAAAGACCCCAGAAGAGAGTGCAGAAGCATCTGCAGCTGTGGGAGCAAGAAAAGGAATGGATACGGAGGCTTATTTAGGCACATCACCAGGAGACTGCGAGACCTCCAGGATCCCACTACCTCCAAAGCTAGGGCAGCCTGTGGGCTAGAAGAGAATGGGTGTGTCCTCCTATGCATTAAGTGAAAGTCTCAGTTACTCCCTGTCTGAGTAGAATTTGTTTCTTGGGTGTGCAACTCTCTTTGACATTTGTTTCTCCAAATTTTTCAAAGGGGAGGGCTTTGCTTTGATGAGGAGGCCCACCCACACCCACATTGGCTTCCTGTGTGTGGATCATGACCTTCCCTGGGAAGACAGGTGTTGGGGAGCCTGGCTTGGCTTCTGTATATAGCACATGGAGAATATTTGCATTTGCAGACTCCTGTTTTCCATTGAAAGGGGACCCCATTAGACTTTTTTTTTGTCCTGTGGCAGCAGATGAAAGTGGCCTGAAAATCAATGCAAGTTCCTTTCATCTCCCAGTACTTCCAGTGGCCTCCTAACTATCAAAGCCCAGCAGGCTGAGGACTCACAAAAACCCCCACATGGATTCTTTTGGACGGGCTCCTGGCAGCCTTCTGCCTTGGGCTGTCTGGCTGCAGGAATGCATGCACATGCGCATGCACAAGCACACGGACGGTACCCACGGAGCCCCAGGCCCACTCCTCACACAAATCCTCCTTCAAGGAATCTTTGAAATCCAATGATGCTACCAGTCTACGCATCGCCTTTTCCCCTGGGGTTGGCTGATAGAAGCTTATATATTCTAAATCCTCAAAGAAAAAAAAAGAAAAACACTCCTCTCTAGGTCAGTAGGTCAACTTTGTATTTAAAAAAAATTCCAAAGAGGTAGCCTCTCTAGAGAAAAATACCCAAACCAGCATAGTTGCCACAAAGCTCCCTCATCCTCCTTTATCTGCAGAGTTTTCCCGGGGATGGGATGCTTGGCTCTGTGTAAGTGAGTTCATGGAATGATATCTTTTACACCAGGGAGTCTCTGAACCCAGAGATCCAAGCTCTGTCTCCCTTATTTTTATTTAGCTTTGGCTCTAACAATACTTTTAAGACATTTTGGTTTAATTCTGGCAGTCTTACTAAGCCTTTGCAGGTAGAGAATGGAATGAGCTTATGAAATTCTTGTACTTTTGTGATACTGGGTATTGAACACAGGGGTATTCTGCCTCTAAGCTACACCCCTAGCCCCCTTTTTTAATTTTTGGTTTTGAAACAGGGTCTCAGCTAGGTTGTGAGAGTCTCACTAAGTTGCTGATGATGTCCTCAAACCTGCAGTCCTCCTGTCTCAGCCTCCCAAGTACTGTGAGTTTGATTTTTAAATATAGGAACCATTATTTTGCCATGAGATTGAATAAAAAAGCTCTTTTAAGTCACAGTAAATATTATTGTATACAAGGAAACAGATTCAATAAGTATTTCTTAAGAACTTACTCTGTGCTGGGCATCCAATCTAGGGTATAGTCACTGTATATTGTAAATGGATAAAACTTCCTGGAATATGCATTCTAGCGCAATTCATTGCTGGAAATGTGTGTGCCTCCTAGAAAGCAGAATGCATCAAAAGCCTAACAACACGTCTGTGCCCGATGACATGGGAAACTGTGTGTCCATGTGTGTGCAAGAGAGTAATAATGAATATGTGTGCAAGACAATAAAGTTGTTTGGAAGAGTAAAAAGTTAGAAAACAAAAACCTCAATAAATAACACTAAGGAATCAGATTCATTACAGTCTGCCTTTACAACTGAATACCATGATACTACTAAAACAATGTAGAAGAACACTTACTGATTGAGGAAATGGTGATGATATATTGCTCCATACAAAAAAGATAGACTATAATACAGGGAGAGTATGATTTTACTTATATAAAAATGCATTTAGATGGTAAAATTATGAAAGGTTATCACTTAATTTAGCAATATTTACTGCATACTCATTATTTTACAGAAATGAACAAGGAAAAAAAGTCCTTTACCTCCTGAAATTTGTGTTACTTATCTTTCAGTGGTAGAATGTGAAGTAGCTTTTTTTCCCCCATTTCTCTTCTGTGTTTTCCATGTCTTCTAAATGGTTCTAAATTACTTTAAACATTTTTTGAAGACACATTTATTCAGTGTCATGATGAGAGTCTTACATTTAGCAATCAACAGCATGGGTGCAAAAAAATAAAGTCTACATTAAAACCCTTTGGTTGGAAAGCTTTCCACTTTCCACAGAACAGAAACAAAAATAACCTGTTATACAGTTAGTTGCAAATACCGTCCTCAAGTGTTTGGGTGGGGTTTGCCCATGCACACTGTCTAAACCATGTCTTCTTTGGAGCAAAGAGGCCCTGCTGCCTCTGTGCTTGGCTGTGATCACAAATCTGTTGGAACCTGTAGCTTCCTTATCCCTTCTCTAGTTCTCCTCTCCAGCTAAGTTTTGTTTTCTGGCATAATTCAAACCTTCCACCACTGTAATAGCTACTGCTGCAGCTGGAACCCATAGCCACCTTGCTTTGGCAAAATATTGGCCTCTACCACCATAGAGGCCTGAGCTTCTGCCTCCAAAGTTTCCTCCTTTCCTGGGTTCAAAACTTAAAGATTGAGTGCTGTACTGTCAAAATCACTGTAGCTTCCACCACCTCCAAAACTGCTTCCATTATTACTGAAGCCATCCCCAGTGTCACCATATTCACCACCACCACCACAGCTGCCACCAAAGCCACCACCATGACTGTCACCACCACCAGTTTCCAGAGGCACTTTGACCTCTTTGGCTAGAGGATGCACTTGCCATCTCTTGCTTTGACAGGGCTTTCCTCATTCCACAGTGTGGCCCTTCATAGTGTGGTACTTCTGAATGATAATCTTATCCATAGAGTCTTGGTCATCAAAAGTTCCAAAAGCAAAACCCCTCTTTTTTTCCACCGCCTCAGTCAGTCATGATTTCAATCACTTCAATTTTCCCATACGGTTTGAAATAATCTCACAGGTGATGTTCTTCAGTGTCTTCTTTAATGCCACCAATGAAAATCTTTTTCTCAGTATAGTGGGCCCCTCGTCTTAGAGAATCTTTTCCTGAGACCACCCTCTCATTCTGCAGCTCTTCTGTCTAATTTATGTGGTCTTGTGTTCATGGCTGCATCCATCTCCTCCACAGGGGCGTGAAAAAGCCAAAGCCGTGAAATGCTTGGAATTTGGATCTCTCTTTACCACACAGTCCTACGATCTCACTTGTACCATCCCTCCTCCCTTCCACCCCAAGATTGAGTAGGAATAGTTTTTATAAGACAGAGCTGGGGGAATTGGAGAGGTGAGGAGATGCACTCCTCACTTCCTTAGGGAAGCAAAGAAGACTGACCCCACTGCTGGTCTCACGCAGCGGAGTGGGCATGGTGGCAGGACAAGTCTCTGGTGGCTCCTTGAGTCTCCTGTGACCCCCTCCCCCAGAGCACAATGGATTACCCACAATTCTTCATGACCTCTGAGAGGAGCATCTAAAGACCAAGAGGGGGATCCGGTGACTCTGAAGAAGCATCAGAAACAGCACAAGGACATAAAGAGTATGTAGAGTGATGATCAGAGGCCACAACTGGCCCCTGGACATCTTGGCCGAGGCCAGCATGAAGGCATGCTGGCCACACAGGTCAGAAATGACCTGACTCTTCCTCAGCAAATGCCAGCACAGGCCAGGTGATGTCAGTGTTGGCTGGTTACTTGTTTATTCTCAGAGCCACTCCCTGCCCTGAGTCTTCCATCTCTGCTCTCTCTAGAGGGAGCCATGCCACTTCCCAGGCTCCTAGGTTAGGTGGACCAGTGTGCAGCCCTGGAGCCAGCCAGGAGCAGGGGCAGGGGCAGGAGTGGGAGCAGAGGAACTGGGTTCTCATTGTCTCAGGTGAGTCCCCACCTCTTCATCAGGTGGGTGTCACCTTTGTGGTTTTAGTTCAAGCAGCCTGTCCCCACAGGGTCTTGCAGCTGCAGCCCTGGCAGCTTCTGCCACGGTTCTAGCCAGAGAATCCTGGCTCCTGGACTCTGGAAGACCACCATCACCTTGTGTCCCTACAAACCTCAGAGTGATGGTGGCTTCCCTGCAGATAATCCCTGTCACATCTGACTTCTCGGCCCCTCTATGTTGGTAAATCCAGTCCCCTTCAATGAATTTGGTTTACTAATTGGACTTTTGATGAATCAGAATCAGAAGTTTTCCTCATAGAGCATGAAGACTAAGGCTTCATACCCTATGAGACCCTGGGAATTTATCATGATCCCAGAGGGAAGGAAAGGGCAGGGCATCCAAAATTAACTAAATGAACCACCAAAGGGCCCAGAAAACCTTTAGATGATGACATTTCTATGGAACTAATTGAATTAAGTAGAACTTCTGTTTGTTTTTCCATCAGGTATAAAGGGAATTCAAAACAGTTTAAATTCTGTAAAAGTTAAAGTAATGGCTGTTCTTGAACACTTAAATATGTAGCTCACAAATTTCCTACTTATAATATTTAGTATAAACATAAAAAGGATGCATGTCATCATTCTAGGTAAAATTTATACACACATGGACAAAGACAAGGAAAGGAATAAAAAATTAATAAAAATTAATTCATTATGATGAGATGAGGATATGATATGTTTTTTTAAAAAAAACCTATGTTATTCTTTTTAAAAGATGTTTTCACAGTAAGATCACTCTTCAGGGTCACCTGGGAGCCTTAATAAAGTAGACACCTTCTCTATCCCAAGGTCAATGTGTATGAAAAATGTCAAATCATCTTCCTTTGAGGCAGCACCAATGGAATAGGGGCATTTTAACTATGTGAAAAAGTTCACAGAACCCAAGGTGTAAAGTTAAAAATACAGGCAGGCAGAAAGGAATAGGAGAGGCGCTAAGATAGACACATCCAGAGCAAGTGTTAGAACCTTCCTGGGGCCACATGATAATTAAATGAAGCCAGCTAGAAGACTTTGACTCCACAAGACTGTGCAGGGCTGCAGAGCCGAGGCGCGCCAGGAAGGTGAGAGGAGACTGCCCAATTGGGTCACCTCCCTGCTGAGGTTAGACAGCACGGCCCTGCTGTTCCTCGGGCTAGTTTTCAATGTCCCCTTGAAAGTTATACTTCCGGACTAGAGGGGCTGATCTGACTCTACATCCTCATACCCAGGGAGACCACAGGGGACCAGTGAATGGTTTCTGCAGAAGATTTGGACAAGGACATGCTTAAGGAGTGAAGGATAACACTGTTAGTGGGTAGTATAGATATGCCATCGGTGTTCTATCAATGTTAGCACATAGGTGATCTATCAATGTTTAGCAACTCTATTTTTGTAGGATCCGATCCCTAAGTTAATTTTTTTAGAATAAACTAACAGTGTCAAATGCCACCAACTCTGAGCCACAGACTCTGTACTAGTCCCAAAGGGAGAATCTGAGATAAATACACTCCGTTAAGCCTTCCTTACATTCAATGTTGGTTGGAGGGAGGGAGAGAGAAAGGAAGCAAAAAGCCATGAAACCCAATCGGAAAAACTGAAGTCTCAGGGGAGATCCATTTGCTGGGCTGACAGGAAAACACACTGGCTTCAGGTTACAGGAGATTTTGCACAGCACGTGCCTCTGAATGTTTACTAATAAGTTCTCTCTTAGCTCATAAGCAACTCTGTTTTCAAAAGTTAAGACAAATAAAACTCTCAGATGACTGAGAGCGAAGATTCTGGGTTCTTGCACTTGCCAATCAGCTCAAGAGAACCTCAGGTAAGCATCCCTTCCAATCAACTGTCCCCAAGGCCCTCTCCCCTTGAGTACCATCCTGGGCCTCAGCAGACAGGATTTGGGTGAGTAGAAAGGAAGGGACCACTGGTTAAAGCTTTTTTCCAGGCCACACAGCCAGTCTCAGGAAATTAAATCACAGATACAAACCTGATGTTCCCCAGTCCCATGATTCTTAATATTTTGTAGGACCAGTGATGAAAATCTGATGAAAACTTTGAACCTTTCCCCAGAAAAACACACACACGTAGATGCATGCTCTATTTTGCAGGCCACTTCAGAGTGTTTATGAAACTGCATGAACCTTCTAAGGCCTCGAGATAATCTGGTTCATGGGAAGACTTTTTAATCCTCAAACAGGAAATTTCAAGTGACATCCATTTAAGACAAATGATAATGTAAAACGCATTCTTCCTCTAGCCAAGGCCAGCTGCTCCCCCTGCTCGTTTCTGTGAGACCCTTACAAATTCCAGGGACTCATGTGGCAAAGCCCAATTTTGACTCACGGTTTAAAATCCAATCCCTCCCTCATGTAATGGCCTTTCCTCCAAATGTTCACCATCCTGTGACATCCCCAGGGCACACCCCAGTTGTCCCTCCTAACCAGCTGGGCAGTGAAGGCAAGCCTCATCACAAAGCTGTCAAGGCAGAGGCAAGAGGTTACATAATTCCAATTAGCAGGAGCCCCACCAAGTCTAAACAGCTCCTTACCACTTCATCATCTTTCCCCTCCAAGGAAATAATCATAATTGCCACCAACATCCTGGAAACAAAAGCCAACAGAATAAACACAGTGATCTCCAGCAGACCTCGGGATTAAAATGTAATCTCAAAATAAAGTCTAATAACTTTCCCCCTTTTGAATACACTTGGAATAAAATTAGCATATAAATCAAAGCTTAATTAGGACGTTGTAACAATGAACAGCACCGGCTGGCATGAAGGGTTTCAGGCCCAATCCGATGCATCAAATAAACACTATAATTAGAGAACAAAATCAAGGCAGTCTCTTGGTAATCAATCACCCGGCGGTGAGGTTCCAGCCTTTCAGCTCAAGGGTCACCTCTGTTTTCTGTCTTGTAGATCTTGCCTTCCAGCCAGTCTCTCTCAAGAGACATCAGATATCTTCCAGTCTGTGTCTCTGGCACCTCTCTCTGGCTTCTGGCTCTCACAGGGAAGTCCTGGCACTGAGCAGGGTGAGGAAGACTTTCAGGTTGCTCAGGATGACAGGGCTTCCAGAATGAAGCATTTATTTGTTATTTGAGCTGCACCAGGCCTATTAGCTGGTGATTTTTATCCAGTCCAGATAAATACCTGTCTGTGACAGAAAGCCACAAATCCTTAAGAAATGTCTCCTCTGATTTCATTATGCCCCACAGAGTTTCCTGGCTGTTTTACACACACACACACACACACACACACACACACACACACAAGAAAGTGCCTACCCCAGTGCCTTTGCACAAGCTGTCTCTTCTCCCATGAACATTCTTTTTCCCTGTTTCTTTTCAGACCTTTCTGCGAAAATGTCACTTTAGCATAACAGTCTTTCTCAGCCTCCGTATATCAAATAGCACCTCCTATCACTTTCCAGTCCCTTTGAGGAGTCTGAGAAACTACTAAATAGCAACCTTCTACCCATGTGAGGTCTGATCCAATAAAAGAATAAGAAAAAGAAAGGCGCGAGAACATAATCTCACCTTCCGTTTCCAATACAGCTGAAGTTTGAAAATGTGACTTATAACTGAGGGGAGGTGAGCTCCTGGGGACCCGTGTGCAGGCAGGGTGTGCAGGCTCACTCCCAGCACACAGGAAGGAGGAGCTGCCTCACAGGCCCTGTTCTCTACCCCACAACCCTGACCGGTGACCTGCACCTCCCGCCTGGAGGAGTGGCCCCAGGGGCAGGCGCCATAGTAGCCATGTGGCAGGAATGCGAGGACAGATAGATGGCACTCCAGCCCCGACCTGCTGTCGTTTTCTCCCTAACTCTTGTCCCCACCTCTGGATCCTATTGGTTCATTTTCTGTCTTCACACACTGACCGTACAGGGCGGGAGGGCAGCACTGTGCTTTGCTTTCTGCTGTATCCTGAGCCCCAGGGCCCACAGCCATGCCTGGTGCAGAGTAGGCAGTCAGTAAAGGGCTGTGGAATTAGTGAATGAGGGGGTCATATATCCTTGAAGAAATGCTATATTCTTAGGTGGTGATGTGCCTGGACTGTGCTTGTCTTTAACCCTGTGGACTCAAAGTATTTCTTGAGGGTCCCTTCCAAAGGGGGATTATGACACCTAATCTCTCTCTTTCTCTCTCCCTCTCCCTCTCCTCCTGATCTATTTCCTTATTTATCTTTTTTGTTAAGCAGGGTCTCAATAGGTTGCTGAGGGCCTTGTTACGTTGCTAAGGCTGGCCTCAAACCTACAATCCTCCTATCTCAGCCTCCCAAGTACTAGAATTACAGGAGTGCACTACCACGCCTGGCTGACCTGATCTCTTAAGAGTGCATGCCATCAACACCAGGGCGTGGCCTTGCCTTTCTGTGGAGATCACCATGGCAAGCCCCTTTCCGTTCAGTGTCTGGTAAGGGAGGGGGCCCTGTGGCCTGCTGCTGGGCCTAGGTTTCCAGCTAACTGGAGCTAAGCCATCTGCTGAGGTCATGCTGGTCCTGGGCCCTGGGTCCACCCCACCTCCAGCTTCTCTGCTTCCCCATTCTGCTCCCCTCCAAGCATCTACTGGCTCCCAAAAAATGCCCCAGAGCACCCACAGGGAAGCAGAGGTCTCTACCTAGGTCACATTTCCTAAATATCTGAGCTCCAGCAGGTTTCATAGAAGCATCAATGAAGACCCTGGCCTTGAGGGTCTGAGCCTGGTGTGGGAAGAGGCAGACGCATAAGCAACTTCAGTGTGACCTGCCCCTTCTGCAGCAAAATGGCCTCTGAGGTTGTAGCTCCCATTACTGGGTGTCTAATATAGGCCAGATGTAACCAAGCCTTTCACAACCACCAGATCATTTAACCCATAATAGTGCACAAATCAGTCCCTATTACTAGTCATCCCATTTCACAGATGAGACTGAGGCTGAGAAAAGTAAATTCCCTGTTGAAAGTCCTGCAGGAGGTAAGTGGTGATGTCAAGAAGTCAAGACAGGAGAGGTGTGGTCCCGCACGCTTGTAATCCCCTTGCTTGGGAGGTGGAGACAGGAGGATCGCACAGGTTCAAAGTCAGCCTCACTGGCTTAAGAGACCCTGTTTCCAAATAAAAATATAAAATGGGTCTGGGAGTGTAGCCCGGAGGTAGAAGGGTTTCCAGGAACCCCAGTACCACAAAAAGAAAAGAAAAAAAGTCAAGACAGGTCTGTCTCACTCCAAGGCTGGGATGCTTAGCTTCTTACTGCCCATTCCACCCTCTTTTGGGTACATCTTCTCCCCAGGCTGCCCTTCCCACATGGACCAAGAAGGATGAATGAACAAGAACACTCCATGTGGCAGCCTCTGCCCCTTTGTGCATAGAATCTTCTGCCAAACATACACTCCTCTCTATTCATGCTTTGCACGGAACTCCCTTCCCCATCCTGCAAACACCAGCTAATCCTTCTAGGTCCAATTTAGATGTCTCCACTTTTATGATCATACTCCCAGAGCCAGGCTTACTCAGCCAGCCTCCCCTGCAGGTAAAGAGCCTGCCTTTATTTTAGTGGTTCTCAAAGGTAGTCCCAGACCCATAGGAGAAGATACCTAAAGAATTAAAAATGCACATTGCAGAACCCCATACCAGTGTTACTGAGTTTGAAATTATGAGGGTGAGGGACCCAGGAGCATTTTATTTCTGACTATACCTTCAGCCCCCCCCCTTTTTTTGGTGGTACTGGGGTTCCTGAAAGCCCTTCTACCTCCGGGCTACACTCTCAGACCCATTTTCATATTTTTATTTGGAAACAGGGTCTCTTAAGCCACCACAGCTGGCTTCGAACCAGCGCGATCCTCCTGTCTCCGCCTCCCAAGTGCAGGGATTACAAGTGTGCGCCACCATGCCCAGTGTCCTTCAGCCCTATTTCTTTTCTGTTTTTTTTTTTTTTTTTAATGGGGTCATACTAAGTTACTAAGGATCTAGGTTACTGGGGTTGGTCTTGAACCTGTGATTCTCCTGTCTCAGCCTCCCAAATATTGTGAGTATAGGCATGTACCACCAAATCTAGTTTAGCACTGCTCTGTTTTACACTTCTCCTTAGAGCCAATTGCATAGGTCTGAGAAAATGACTCTGATATGATCACCCTGGGATGACCAGTCAGTGGGGCCAGGTCTGGATGATGTTAATAACCTGGTAGGTGACCTGCTGACTTTCTAGGTGTCTTCCTTTCCAAGCCACCTCCTACAACTTCACAGCCAAGTGGTGTTAGCAATGACAGGAGACTTGTGACTTTGCAGAAGCCTCCAACCTCAGTACTGCATCTGCTTGTTGGATAAAAGTCCTCAATGTTTCATTCAGTCCTTCACAAAAGATTGCACAGAGCACCTACCAGAGACCAAACACCATACAATATGGACACAAAATAGTGACTGTGCCTCATGGAGCTCACAGTCTAGAGAAGACACGCTCATCAAACAATACTAGCCAACTCTGAGTACCCTTTACACTCATTATTAGCTTGTTCATTTCTCACACTTACCCTGGAGGTTGGACCTCACATTCTCCTTCTACATAGGAGGAAAACAGAAAGGGGAAGCACCTTGCTCAAGTTCATACAGTTTGTGAGTGGCAGAGCTGAAGTCTGGACCTCGCAAGGATTCATCGCTGCTCTTGGTCACAGTGCAATACTGCCTTAAAGTGATTGCAAGCCAGGCGTGGTGGCGCACACTTGTAATCCCCGCGCTTGGGAGGCTGAGACGGGAGGATCGCACAGGTTCGAAACAAGCCTCAGCTACTTAGGCTCTCAGCAACTGGGTGAGACCCTGTTTCCAAATAAAATATAAAATAAGTCTGGGAGTATAACCCGAAGGTAGAAAGCCTCTGGGTTCCACCCCTAGTACCACATAATCCATCATCATCATCATCATCATCATCATCATCATCAAAATAAAAACATAAACTTTGATAAAACAGGGCACAAGAGTTCTTGCCAAGAAAAACTGACATGGCAAGAGGGGACAGTCGGAAAGATACTCAGCGAGAAGAGACATCTGAGCTGGGCCTTTCGGGATAAGCAGTGTTAACCTGGCCCATCAGTGAGAAGCACGGGCGAGGCCTTTCACACAGAGGAACCTACTTGCAAAAGCCTTGAAGAGGATTCTGGGAGACGCCTCCAGTAGCCACAGCACTGGGGGTGGGGGTGCAAGACAGTGTGGCCGGAGACAGGAGATGAAGATGGACATGAGGCAGTGCTGGATTGCCATGACAACAGTCTTTATCCTTGGCCCAGCCCAAAGGCTCCTCTTTTTCCAAAGAAATGACAGCGACAAACCAGGGGTCCCTCGTGGTTGAACAGTTCCAGGGTGTGTGAAAATGTGACTAACGTCTACAAGTTCTCATCCTTTGCCCACTGAGTTATTCAGAGATGTTGACCGAGTGCCTGCCGTGCGCCCAGTGCTGTTGCAGGTGTCAGGGGTACAGCCCCATCCTCCAGGGCACGTCTCAGTCTGATAGGGGAGGAAGGACTCTCAGAAATGCCTTCACATTTGTACCCTTTCATCAGCCCTGAGCCCAGGCAGTGGCCAGGTACTGTGTGCTAAGTGCTCTATGGAATGTCTGGTTTGTACATGAGAAACGTAAGGAGCATTCCCAAATCACAACCAGACTTTCTCTTAACAGTTGCAACAGCCACTTCGCAGGAGTTGAGACATTTCTTAAGAAGCTAGCATAGGATAAATCATTCCGGGCTGCTCTATAAAGTGAACTTTGCTAATAAAATCTAGGGTAATGAAAGGAATGTCTACAGACCCGGAATTCATGCTGCATAACATTTACACACTCCACACTCTGCTGAAATCTGCTTAAATGACTTTAGTCAGCAAAGCTCAGCCTAAAGAAGAGGTGGAGAACCGACAGATTGATTCGAAAAGGCCTTTTGAGAGTGTTTGCAGAAGCTGTCTGCACTGCCTCCTGTCACTTTCCTTGTTTCTTTCTCTTTTTTTTCTTCTATAGAATAAATGCAGGTGTCACTGAAACTGCAACATCTTGGTTTCTTATTGCAACACAGGACAAAAAACAAACTCCTTTGTGTGGGGGCTGGGGGGTACCTCCAAGCTACACCCCTAGGCTTTTTTTATTTTTGCTCTGAAACAAGGCCTTACTAGGTTGCTCAGTCTCAGTTGCTGAGGCTGGTCTTGAACCTGTGATCTTCCTGTCTTAGCCTCCCAGGTACTGGAATTTCAGGCATGCACCACCATGCCCAGCTCCAAACTCCTTTTACGTGGTCTGTAAGGCCCTACGCACCTGGACCCTCCCCCTGCCCCCGATCTTTCTTTGTACAACTCAAGTGAGCCAGGCTCATACCCACCTCAGAGCTCTTCCTGCTACTCCATGGCCTGAAATGCCATCCCCTCTGATTCTCATACCACTGATTCTGGATTTCATTCATGTCACTAGTAAAATGTCACGTCCTCAGAGAGGCTTGGGCTGATCAGCTTAAGGTTCCCCACCTCTAGCGCTTACCACTCTCTGAAATTATCCCGTTCTTTGCTTGGTTTTTCTAATCTGCTCCCTTACCAAAATAAAAGCTCCCTTTAGAGCCTTATCCCCCACTGAGCACACTGGCTTTGGAAGCTACATGCGTAAGATCCGTTATCTTTGGTCTCTGAATCACTGCTTGGAAGAGAGGAGCCAGATAATCACCAACTAACTTGGACTTCCAATGGGATTTGGATTTTATTAGTTATATGAGAAAGCCTTTCCTTAACAAATCTAATACCTTTTGACCATTTTCTACCAGGTCGTTAGCACTTGTCTGCTTGGAAGGAGTCTTTAATATTCTGGATAGAAATTCTTTCTTCCTTATGCAAGAGGCAATAATTTCTCTGGGGCTGTCACTCATCTTCTGACTCTTTGATGGTGTCTTTTGTTGTACAGACATCCCAAATTTTTACCTAGTCAGATCTGTCAGTCTTGAGTACATATTATAGGCTTTGTTCTATGCTGAGAAAGACTTCCTCTATATCAAGATTATAAAATATACCCTCCAATATTTCCTTCTGGCTCTTTCAATTTTTTTCCTAAGCGGGTAGTTAACTGTCAAAATATTTAAACTACCTATTGTTGTCACCGATGATTTAAAATGCCACTTTTTGTTGAATTTCTATGTATTCTCTACTCTGGTTCGCTAATACAGCCTTACCTCCTCCAAGATCATATTGTTTGAATTGCTGACGCTTTAGAGATTGTTAGTATTTTTCCTCAGAGTTTTTTGAGGCTTTTTGTTTTGTTTTATTTTTGCTGTTCTCTCACTTTTATTCTCCCAGAATACTTCCAGAATAAAATTATGCTTCTCCCATAATCTACATAGGCTGTGTATATTCAGTAACACTTATGCACTGATTTGAGAATAATTACTATCTTTACACCATTGATTCTACCCATGATGCAGAAACATGACGTGTTTTATCACTTATTCAAGTTTTCTCTAGCATACATAGTAAAGATTTATGCTTTCCCGTATATAGGCTATCTTTGTTTTGTGTTACTATGGCAAAATACCTGAGGCTGAGTAATTTATAAAGAAGAGGTTTACTTGGCTCACAGTTTTAGAGGGTGAAAGACTGAGATGAGGGTCGCCTGGCTGCATCAGAACACGGTGTACCGTGTGGCAAGAGCACTTGCAAGGGGCTCGCATGGTGAGAGAGGAAGCAAGAGATAGGCTGAGAAAGCCAAACCGGATTTAAGACACCCTGCTTCCTAGACAACCAGTGTGGTCCTACGAGAAAAGCATGAGTCCCTCTCAAAGGCTCCTCCTCCCAACACCGCCACACTGGGGACCAGGACTCTACAAGAATTTGGGTGGGGACAGTTATACACAAGCCGTAGCACTGGCATTGACATTTCCCAGCTATAATTGTTCCTGTGTGTTTTATAGATATTTGTATTATAAGTAACCATCTTTTCCCTGTTGGTTGCTGCTGCCATTGGATCTGGAATTCCTCTAAAGACCCATGTATTAAAGGCTTCGTCCCCAGCCCATGGCACTATTGGGAGGTGGTAGAACCTTAAGAGGCCCAGTGGGAGGTCTTGAAGGGAGTATTCGAACCCCAGCCCCTTCCTTTCTCTTTCTCTCTCCCCCTCTCCCCTCACCCCTCTATCCTCTCTCTCTCATCCTGGCCATGATGTGAAGGATTGGCCATGCACTGCCACCTTGATGTGCTGCTCAAAAGCTATGGGCTTGGACTGACACCTCCAAAACAGTGAGCCAGAATAAGCCTTTTCTCTTTATAAGTTGACCATCTCATATGTTTGTTACAGCAGTGGAAAGAGGACTAACACAAATGCCTAACTAAATAGTATTAACATATAAGGTTATTGTTCTGTAAATCTCCTTGTACTCTGTGCCTTAATTGAAAATTCTTGCTGGGTATGGTGGCACATGCTGGGTGTGGTATGGTAGCACATTGGAAGCTGGGACAGGAGGATCACAGGTTCATTGCCAACCTCAGAAACTTAGTGAGGCTGTAAGCAACTTAGTAAAACCCTGTTTCAAAATTAAAAAATAAAATAGGACTGGGGTTGTAGTTAAAAGGTAGAATGTCCTGGGGTTCAATCCCCAGTATCAGAAAGAAAGGAAGAAAGGAGGGAGGAAGGGAGGAAGAAAGGAAGTAGGGAAAGGAAGATTATTACTGGGCACAGTGGCACACACCTATAATCCCAGCTATTCAGGAGGCTTAGGCAGGAGAATCACAAGTTTGAGATCAGCCTGGGCAGCTTGGTGAAACCCTGTTTAAAAATAAAATATAAATAAGGGGTTGAGGATATAAGTCAGTGGCAGAGCACTTGCCTACCATGCATGAGGCCCCGGGTTCAATCCCCAGTACCAAAAATAAAAAAAGGAAAATTCTTAATACTCAATCTTAGATAATTCAGCCAAACAATTGTATCATCCTCAAGGGATCATAATTTCAACTCTTTCCCTCCAGTATTTACACCTCTTTTTTCTTTATCCTATTTTATTGCTTTGGCTAAGACTCTAGTGCCATTTGAAGTAATCCTGGGGATAGTATGCATTCTTATGTTGCTCTTGTCCCTAGTAGAGAGGCTTCTATTGCTATATCATTAAATGTGATATTTGATCTTCACTTTTTATGCTTTTTGTGTTTTGAAACTTTCATAACTTACTAGGTTTTAATTAAGAAAAGATGTTTAAGTTTGTAAAATATACTT
This sequence comes from Muscardinus avellanarius, assembly GCF_963383645.1. Taxonomy (NCBI): domain Eukaryota; kingdom Metazoa; phylum Chordata; class Mammalia; order Rodentia; family Gliridae; genus Muscardinus; species Muscardinus avellanarius. The sequence goes on along the minus strand of NC_137786.1, from coordinate 194,358,833 downwards.
CAACAGTCATACGCTTTTTCTCCTTTAGCCTATTAGTAAAATGAAAGCATTAATATATTTCCTTACATTGAGCTATATTTACTTTCCTGGAACACACCCCTACTTTGTCATGGTACATTGTACTTCTAATGTTCTTCTGGATTTTATTTGTTAATGTTTTATATAGAATTTTTGCAACTACATTCATAATCATATGTAACTATATGGGGCCAGATCTTTTGAATGTTACAAAAACATGATGTAGAAAATTATAGATTCTCATTAATTAACTGGTTTATTAAAAGAATGCATGGCTATAGTGACATTTTATGGGCTGCTCACTTTAGAGGTATTACCTTATTCTGTTAATACTCAAACTAGAAAGAAAACTGGAACACATGAGAGGTGTGAAATTCTGTAAATTTAAATTTGAAGGTGATGAATAGCTAACCAATCATTTTAGTAAAAGATAATAGAAACTGAAGTAACAAAGAAACCAATACTGCCCCTGAAGTATCTTAGTGGCTTAGCATGGATAAAAAAAATTTTAAAAAGAAATCAAAGAGGATGACATTGTGGTCATTTTTTATTTAGGATTTCTCAAGCAAAGAGGATTTCATTATTAATTTCTCAATGATAACTTAATAATGGAAGAGAGTTCACATTACAACTTTATATGTTCAGATTCTATCATTTGGATTCATTGTAAGTTTTTCTTTTGTACCAGCACAAACAACCTAGCTGGACATCATTTGTGATGGTAAGAGCAAATTTGTGAATATTATGTTATAGTGAAATATAGAATGTCCCCTAAAGAGATCATGTACTAATATTGAGGGTTTACATGGTTAAGCCATGAGGTCTATAATCTCAGCAGTGGATATATCCATTGTAATGGATTTACTGGGGTGGTGGCCTAGGCTGGTAGGCTGTGGCTGGAGAAGGCAGGTCCCTGGGGCTGCTGCCTTGGGATTCTGTATGGTTCCCCTCCACTCACCCTCTCTGCCTCTGGCCTTCATGATGTGAGGAACAAATCCAGGTACTCTCCTTCTCTCCCCTTCCCATCCCCCTGCTGTAAAATCTGCAGTCCCCAGCCTCACATGTCCTAGCGCCCAAAATCTTCAAGGAAAAATGTGTGCAAATATATTTTCCTTCCTCTGAGTTATGTGGTCAGGTCTTTGGATTATAGCAGTGAGAATGTTGACTAAAACACTATACAATACCAGGAGTGTTTCTAAGATAGAGTGACCTAGAGCTAAGAAATGCTCTCACATATGGCTCATTTCAGAGCCTGCAAGGCCCACCTGGTCCCAGGAATACAGAAAGGAGCAGTGATAGATTTCAGGTAAGCAGCCTCACCAAGGTGAGTTCAGGGTCCTTCTGATGACCCTGGCTTTGGCTGCTAAAGAGTATTAACAGAGGAAAATGTAGATCCAAGGGACTCCCCAGCCCCTGTGTCCATGAATCTTAGCTTTACCCATTCCTCCATCAGCCTCACCACTATCAAAGCAACTGGGGATTGATAACTGGGGGCTCTGGGTCCAGAATTTTCAGTGGGAATTTTTAATGGCATACCTGTTCTTTTGGGTTTTTGTCTTGTTTTGGTTTGGGTTTTTTTATTTGTTTGTTTGTTTGTTTGTTTTGCAGTACTGGGGATGGAGCCCAGGAGCACTCTACCTCCAAGCTAGACCCCCTGCCCTATTTTTTAGTCTTTATTTTGAAATAGAGCCTGAGTTGCAAAGGGCCTCACTAAGGAGCTGAGGCTATCTGAGACCACAATCCTCTTGTCTCAGCCTCCCAAATGCTGGGATTACAAGTGTGGGCCATCACACCCAGCTGACATCACTGTTCTTTGAAGGTCAATAGCTAAGAAGTGCTCCCTATGGCTTCTCACCTTCCTTTGCTCAGGAAAATCTGACCTTGGGTGTCTTTTCTCTACCTGCTTTATACTTGCAAAGAAATGAGGACATAATCTATTCCACAGCTCTTGATATTGAGAGATAGAAGTAAGGTTGGGGAATCTACAATTTCAAGCACAACTGAGCCTGGTATTCTCAAGATTTCCATTTAGACTAGAGAGAGAGAAATGGAAAAATCCCATTTCTGAACCTAAGCAGACTCTACAATTCAGCTCTTGCCAGAGACCCTGTCTTGTGCAGAAGACTTGTACAGTACTAACCGATTTATGCCACAATCCTCAGATTTCTGTTTCTGAATAGCACATGTGCCCTCCATTGTATGAGAAGTGGTCAGGGTCCAGCCATCTCTCATTTTCCAGTTGTTACAAGGAACCAAACATCTGTAAACACAGCAGAACAGAGGTGAGAGCTGGACCCAGGCCTGTCTCCCTCCAGAGCCCGCTCGCTACTGCTGCGTTAGACCACAGCAATGCTTAGCTGGTTTCATTACTCACCAATTGCACATTTATCTTCCTCTTTGCTGGGTGTCTTGTGCTAATTCTTTTGTGGTTGACTGAAGAGATTCCTTAAGGACCTATTTTGTAAAGGTGAGGTGGGTAGCATACTTGCCGAGTCTGTGTCTTGAATATTTCTTTCTTTTGCCTTCACATTAGAATAATAATTTGGACAGTTATAGAATTATAAGATCTCTATCTTCTTTCCCTCTGAACTCATAAATATTCCTCCCTCATATTCTAACATTTAGTGTTGTAGATAAGAAATTCAATACTAGTGGCAACCTTCTCGTCTGTGTAGCTGGTTTATTTTTCCTGTTAAAAGATTGTAGGATTCTTCTTTTGGTTAGAATCCAAAAATTTTAGATATATGTATAGGTTTTTTATAAAATTGATCCTTTTTAATCTAGATTCACATTTTAAAATGTTATTTATTTTGTTTTTTGTTTTGTTTTGTGGTGCTAGAGATTGAACCTAGGTGCATTTTACCTTTGAGCTACACCCCTAACCTATTTTTTAGTATTTCTTTTGAAGTAGGGTCTCACTAGGTTGCTAAGAATCTCATAAGTTGCTGAGACGAGTCTTAAACCTGGGATCCTCCTATCTTATTCTTTCAAGCACTGGGATTACAGGCATGGGCCCCCGCACCCAACCATTGTTTCTTCTTTATTTTTTCTGTTATCTAATGTTCTCATTTTGTGGATCTTGGACCTGCTGGCTCTATGTTTCTTTATAGAAGAAAACCCGCATGGGTTTCTTGTCATTTATCATCATAATTTTTTATCTCTTTGGTTTACTTGGGGTTTCCTTTTTGTTGTTGTTACTGTTTGTTTTGCATCCTTGAAAATTCCAATTTGTCTTCTAATTCAGTAATCCCATTTTCATTTATATGCCCCTAGGAGTTACTGTCACTTCATTTTTTTAATTTTGTCTTGCTTCATTCTTAAAAACATGCCTGATTATCCCTATTTCATGTCAAACTTCTCTTATATTGTTTCTGAGAATATTTATTGGACATTAAAATTTTTCTTCTGTTTCCTACATTAATCCCATTTCGGCCAGAAATCTTTGCTCAGAGTTCTCAGGCTTGCCACTTTCTCCTTAGTGGCTAATTATGATATGTTCTCATCTTTTATAATTCCAAATGAATATTTATAATGGTCAGGACACGATTTTATCAGCTTCTCTAGAGACCACTGCTTGAGTTCCTCTCCAAGGCCAGGTCTGGGTTAGAAGGAATATCCATCAGCAATCTTGCAGCTATAATCTAAAAGAGCAACCTGGGGAGGAGGAACCATTTTTATAATCTCCAAGGCTATGCCCCCACCGATTACCTCCTCCAGGCATACCCTACTAGCCTACTGGATCCCACCCAGGGAAATTCATTACAATGGATTTACCTACTTCTGAAATTACACCCCCATGACTCAATTACATCAACTCCAAACATTAATAACTCTTTTTTGTGGAACTGGGAGTGGAAGCCAGGGGCATTCTACCTCTGAGCTATATCCTCAGGCCTATTTTTTATTCTTTATTTTGAAACAGGGTCTCACTAACTTGCAGGGAGCCTCACTAAGAAGCTGATGCTGGCCTCAAACCTGTGATCCTCCTGTCTCCGCCTCTTACTGGGATTACAAACGTGCACCATCACACCCAGCAATAAAAGAACTCTTTAGGGGACATTTTATATCTAACTATAACAGATGGGAAGGGCTTTGCAATGAGGTAGACCTCTCTTTGGATGCATGGGCTGAGTGCAGGCTACTGGACAAATGGTGTCCTTTGGCTGCATAAATGGCACCAGCAACTGATGTTCACACCGTATGCAGCCCAGGAGTAAAGGTTATGGTTGGATTTTCTGAGTAAGACTGGAAAACCTCCTCAATCTTTCAAATGAACCCATTTCACTGCACAATGATAGCTTTGCCCCCTACTTCCTACCTCTAATGCTCACCCTGAATTTCACAGGTACCCCCACATCTTCCCTTGGTGAATATGGACCAGTCAACACTGACCAAACCATCTGACCAGACATGGTGATGGATCAGGAAGATCTTAGGAAGACTTCTGGCCATACCTACTGGGTCTTCTCCCCACTGGACCATGAGCCTCTGAAGAACAGAGATGGGTCCCATGCTCTTCTCTTTCTAGCACCTATATGGTGCTAGTTCATGCTGCCTGTATGGTGAAGGTCATCTGAATGAAAGACAGGCATTTCTAAGCCTCTAGGCTTTTGTTCAAACACGAAGCTGGCAGGTCCTTGCCATCCCCACTGTTACTTACTCCTAGGCCCAGGCTCAACCATCTTTAGGGCCCAGCTCTAGTATCACCTGAAAGAAGCCTTTCTGCCCTTCCCTGGGCCTCCAGACCCCCTTGTGGCACCCTTGGCACTCCGTGCCTATGTTGTAGGCTCCAAACAAATGTGTGCATGAATAGACATGCAATAAATGAATCCCCCATGAGCTGTGTGCCCAGGGCAGGAAGCACATCCCACTCAAGTTCGTGTCACTGGGGCCCTGGCATAGGACACCCAGACACTGTGCAACTGCGCTGAACCATACACAAGGGACTGTTGTCCCCTGGTTAGGGTATTTCCCCATTACTTTCAGTCTCTGGATTATTACATATTTTTAGAGGTAGAGTCAGGAAGAAGAACAAAAGGAAAATTATCACTGAGCATCCTAAGAAGCTCCAGGCACCATACCAGGTGCTCTCTACATAGGTCTTTAAAGAGGACCTCAGTTTTTTTTTTGAGTGTTTACTGACCACTGAATGGTCTCTTAAATGCTTTGCATATAAGAATATACTTAGCAACACTGAAATAGATATCAATAGTATCCTTAGATATTCATAATACCCTTACTCCTTGGGGAAGCCAAGAGATGAACTAGCTTGTTCAACACTGAGGAGCTAGCAAGTGGAGAGCTCAGACTTGAACCCAGATAGTCTGGTTCTAGAAGCTGGGCTCCCAATCACTAAGTCTTCCATCTTATTCATTTAGTGTCCACAACAACCTTTCTAATTATAGCTCCCCTGTTGAATAGGTCAGGGGACTGATGCCTTTGGCCATAAAATAGCAAATTCCCTGCTCCTAGAAACTGTTCAAGTTGTTTTCAAAATGCAGGTACAAAACCCTAGGACTTGACCTAAAACGACCTTAAGAGTGGAAACCAGAAATCTCCAATGCACAGAACCCAAAGGAGGAGACCAGGGCCTCTTAGAACTACATTGGAAGTGACAGGTTCCATCAACAGTTGCAGGATGGATCAGAATTATCTACAAGTTTCACCTGGACTTGCGGGCTGGTTGCAGACTATTCCACCAAGATGCCACCCAGTTATAATTAATCAGCCCCCTATTCCTCCTGACCCCAGGTCATTTAGGTTCCTTTGCTACCTGCTGCTAGGGCAGACTGATTTGAGCATGCCTCTTGAAGCCAGATCAACCTACTTATAAATTTACATTGCCTCAAGCCCAGCATGGTGGTGCATGCTTATAATCCCAGTACTTGGGAGTCTGAGACAGGAGGATCCTGGTTCATGGCCAGCCTCAACTACTTAGTAAGGCCCTCTTCAACTTAGTGAGACCCTGTTTCAAAATAAAAAGAATAAAATATAGGGTTGGGGTATAGCATGCCCCTAGGTTCAATCCCCAGTTCCACACAAAAGAAGAAAATAAATAAATAAATAAATAAATTTGCATTGCCTCTAACACATACACACAGCCTTTCTGGCCAGCCTCACTTGACATAGAGAGGCATAGAGCAGCCTCCTGGCCAAGCATCATACCACAATCCCCAGAGGCTTCCATGAGACAGTAGGAGGAAGGCTTAAGATATCAGTGACAATGCTGTGTGCTTGGGTATCCTGAGCAGATAGAAGCCTGGGCAGGCATACACATAGGAGGCACCATTGAGCTGAAAACTTGGCATTAAAATGGCTTTCACTTATGAAGAGCTATCCATCGACTTGAGATGTTATTTATATTTTTGCACCTCTTAGTTTTCTCCACAATCCCATGGGACAGCTATTATTTCCCTTTTACAGATAAAGCATGAGCTAGGAAAGATAAAGTTCCTGCCCACTGAACAGTAAGTGGTGGAACTGGATTTTGATCTCAGGTATCTATGAAGTTTGCCTTCACCCTGTAGACATTTCCCTACAGACATGGCTCACAGCTGCCAAGTTTGCAAGAGAATTAATGGGAAGAACTGAGGGAGGGGGTGAGGACACCCCAGGCAAGGAGCAGGAAGCAGTGGAAAGGCTGAGGGAGCATGGCTGGGGCATAGCAGGTAACAATATGGGGCTTCTCATGGCTCACCTGCCTGACAAAGAGGGGCAAGGGAGAGGAGAAGGCCTTGAACAGATAGCTGAGGACCCTGGTCCTGGGACAGACAAGGAATCCACACTACTGATCACATGCTCCACCTTGTGTATCAGGGAGGAGAGGCCTTCTGGGTCTCAGGCTCAAGCTCAGAAATCCCCAGACATCCAAGCTCCCAGCCCAGCCACAATAGGTGCCACAGGTGCCACGTATACCAGGCTCTGTTGAAAGGCCTCACTCTGGGGATCAGGGTGGAGGCTCGGCTGGCAGGTGCCCTTGGCCACAGAGGCTCCGTCCTGGCTGGGACTTTGTCTCCTCCTTTTCTCAGATCTAAAATGAATTATGCTCTTCACAAAGAAAGGCAACTTACCAGAAAGTTCTTTTTCATACTCTTTCTGAACCAGCACCCAAAACTGAGCAGGTTGGAAGCCTTCCCTTAACATTTTCCGCCTGGCACCCACATATCCCCCAGTCTTTACCACTGCAAAGCCTATTCAAGAACAGCACACAGTGACTTAGGGGAGCGACTTTGAAATGCCCAGCCCTGTGCCATTTATAGTTGGGGTGATGGGAGTCTAGGACATCATTCCTAAAGCCCTCAAGAAGCTTGTAAAATTTCTGCAAGAATAAAAAACATGACAGCACCAATAGTAAAAAGCTACGACTCCATTAGTACTCATGCATCACACATTAGTACACTCATTATTTAGTCATAAAAACAATAGGGCAAAGACAGTCATCAGGACTGTACAGCTCAGTATTTGTGTCTGTCCTGGGTCCCATAAAGGCTCAGGCAAGTGCAGACATCAAAAAGACCTGTTTCAGGTAGGTCAGGCCACGGAAGCCAGAGAGTAGAGGCCTGCGGGTGCTTCTGCTGCCCTGCCCAGCAGCTCCCTGCTCGGATCCACCTGCAGGCAGTTGAGAACTTCTGGGACAAACCCAGCAGGGCCTGGATGGGGTGGCTGGATAGCTGGAAGCTGCAGCTGGAAACCAGCTCCCTGTGACCTGGGACAAGTCACTGCCTCTCTGGGAGTCAGTTTCTTCCTTTGTAAAAACAAAGGATTTAGGGGATACCAGTGACCTTTTAATCCATTTAAAGGTTTAGGGATCTCTCTGGTAACCTGAAGATTATAGGCTGGTTGAGAAAAATGGCATAAAATATGAGGATGTTTCCACCACTATTCATCCTCCCCCAAAGAACCAAGTAGGATCGTTTTAGGATTAGACAAAGACAAGGTTCTGTTTATGGGAGGCCTTCAATGCCAGGCTCAAGTAGGGCTTAGACTCCTGCAGTAGGAAGCCATGGAAGGAAATATTCAAGGAATAAAATGATCCCAGTACTCACCCGTCCATGTCTGTCTTCTTCACTGAGAACCCAGGACCCAGCAAGCCCAATATGCACCTGCAACAAACATGTGGATGTTCATTTATCATGGAAGCCAGATTTCTTTGCTGTTAATCTGAAGGGATACAATGGCCTGAATTCCTGGGAGAAGGAGCTCGTCAAACACACAGCAGCAGCTAGATATCTTCATCTTGCCAGATACAATCCCAAACGTGGGCCCGAAGCCCTTTAGATGCAAGGGGCTTTCTCTTTCTCTGGCAGCCTGTGGACACATATGCTTACCTGGTGTCCTGCCCAGGAGACGTCTGTCCTTCACTTGATTCCAAACTGTCATTTCGCTGTAAGGGTTGGAACAGAAACTCGGGACCTCACTGACAGGCTGAATTAGGTTGACCATCTCCTGATTAACAAAAGTCAGAGCTAGGAGTTTGTCTTAGAGGAAAGATTCCTCCTTCCATGTCATGAGCTGCAAAAACAGACTGAATGAAATTCCACTAGTGAGGTGGGCGGCCTCGTGCCTTTGCCACATATTAGGTGCCTTTGTCACATATTAGGCTCACCTGAGGGCTCTTAAAATACACTAACACAACTTTCCAGCCCACCAGGTGAATCTAATAAACAACAAATTAAAAAATAGGACTGGGGGTATAGCTCAGAATTAGAATGCCCATGGGTTCCATCCCCATGAAGGGAGGGAAAGAGGAAGGGAGGAAGGGAATAAGGAAGGAGGTAACCATAGAATCCTTTAGTGTCCAAAACTGCAGAAAAATCAGTTCATGCTTCATCTTCCATGCCAGAGATTCTTATCTAGTCATTTAAAATGATGCCTTTGAAGTATTTCTGTGAACCTTGAAAATAGCTCCTTCCAAAATATTAAAATTATATTTGAGTTCCTGGCATTATGGATTCATTCATTTAGAATATAAATGGCACTGTTCTGGACACTAGGGATTCAGGACTAAAGCTCTTCCTCCTGCAGCGCTCCCATTGCAGAGGGGAAGACAAACACATACCGAAGTAAAAGATGGCGTTAGGCAGTAATAAATACGTGTAGTCAGGAAAAAAAGAATAAAAAAAGGGAGACAGGAGGAATATTTTTCCTCTATCCTTTCATGTATTTTCTAAAAAAAACGTATTATATTTGTCATCAGAAAATATACTTTTAAGAAAACTGCAATTTCAAAGAAATGATTGAATCAAGAATCAAAGTTGGCTCATCCCCTGGACCTAGGCTAGGTTCAGACATATGACTCCGGGTAGACTGGTGTCTACCCTGTGGGAACACAGACACGGACCCAGGGGACAGGGCAGTCACTGAGGCAGCAGCCCGCTCCTAGCGCCAGGCATGGACTCAGAAGTGGGCATTAGTAGAATAAGGGCAGTAGCGACAGGAAGCCTTGGCAGGGCCAATGTCCCCGAGCCCACCACAGATCTTTCCAATCTCCTTGAGTGTGCTCCCCAGAGGCCAGGTTTCATTGCTGAGCCCAGGGTAGAGCTGAGCTGGGGCTCAGGGTCTCTAGTGTGACCTTCCTATGTGATAAAACTACTTCCCAGGGTGGGCGGTTAGACCAATGACTTGGTGAGAAGGCCCGGCCAGTTCCATTCTAGTTTCTGCTATCTTTCTTATCCTCTCTGGGGCTGTCCTCGGTCGTAACTTGCTCCTCACCAAGTGGATGAATTGTTTGGGCTCCTGGGTATGGAAGAAACGGATGCACGGGATAAGGGACATCAGAGAGCAAGTAGAGCCCCATTGGGACAGGGGTACAAAGGGGATTCAGAGAGAGGAGGCTGGCCAGGGCCAGGCGCTGCACCCTGCTCCTCGTCCACCAGCCGCAGGGCCTCCTTGGGCAGACACGCGCAGTGAGTTGGCTGACCGTGGCAATAGGCTTGTGGCCACAGAGAGAGGGAGAGAAGGCTGTGCCAGGAGGGCTGTCTGCCTTCTCTTGGATCCGCAGGACTCTGCAGGACACCTAAGTCCTGATTCTCCTTCCTGCTCCTTCCTGGAAGGGCACTGGGGAACCGAGCTGGCCTGGGAGACTTGAGTCCAAAGCGTGGCTCGGCCCCTTCTAAGTCACATGGCCTTGGCAAGGCGTTCAACCCCTCTAGACCCTGTTTTCTCATCTGTAACCCAGGGATTTGCCTACCTCAAGTAGTCTCTGAGAGGGCAGAAAGATAAATCACCACAGAGGGCCTCGCCTCTCCTAGAGGCTGGGCAATGGTAATGTTACTCCTATTATTGTGTCTCCCCTTCTTGTCTCTGAGCAGCCAGGGATCCAGCAAAGGCCTTTTTCCACCTGAACCCAAAGAAAGCCTTGCTCCCTTCCAGCCTCTGGTACTGTGCCCTTGGACCACACGCTGTGTGGACAATACAATCTCAAAAGCGAGATTCCACAGGATTCTCTTGCCTGGGAAGAGGAGTTCTCCTGGGTCTCGGGCAGCCCAGCTGGAAAGGGCTCTTCTCTGCTCTCTGCTGCCCCCTGTTGGTTAGAAGCCTGAAGCGCCAAAGGCCCATTTCACCCCTGAGTTATACTTTCTGTGGAGATGATAGAAAGGCAACTCTAACCAGTTAAAAACAAACTCCAGGGATTTGTAGAGCTTTCTCCCAGAGCCAGTCCTGTCCACTATGTATGGCTGCTTGGGTATATTAATGGCTCAGGTAATCCTGTGATCTGAGTTTTTTTTTTTTTTTTTTTTTTTTTTCAGGTCTGGGGATGGAACCCAGGAGCATTTGACTTCCAAACTACATCCCCTGTCCTATTTTTTTTAATTCTTTATTTTGAAACAGGATCTCACTAAGTTGCAGAAGGCCTCGCTAAGTAGCTGAGGCTGTCCGCCAACCCCGATCCTCTGGTCTCAGCCTCCCAAAGACTGGGATTACAAGCGTGTGCCACCATGCCCAGCTTGTGATCTGAGATTTTGACACAAAGTGGGGACCAGGTTTTGCCTTGACCCACTTGGCAGGGGGCCAGGGGGGCTTAGTGTATGTCCAGAGAATGCATTTGAACAAGTTCTACAAGAACCTGGCAGGAGTTTTGCCCTTTTGCCCATTCTCAGGCCTATACCGGATATCATCCACCAGTCATGTCTTTCCCGCTGAGCACACACTTATTCTCAGAAGCCTTCCTATCATAGTCATGCTCCAAGTAGGCAGGCCTAGTCCTGGATCTAAGCTGGTGTACAAGAGGAAACCTGTTTTACACCATGGGTTTGAAGCTCAACATCTGGGGCCTGGAGCCAGGAGAGGATATGGCTCAAAACATCCTGCTCCGAGGCTGCTTTTTTTGCACCGGTTTTCTCCCAGGAGTCAGGACACTTCGTAGTTGCAATAGGGGCAGCACTGGATACAGTAAGTTGAGGTTCTGGGCTTCTGACATAGAAATATATGAGCTGTTCTGTGTAAGAAATTTACTAAAGATGAGGAATACTTAAGATTCAAAAGCATCGCTGAATTGCAGGGTGGCCCGGAACGATCTTTAGGGAGCAAACACTGTTGCTGTTGAGCAGGACTGGTACCCAGGCTAAGTGGGTAGTTGGATGATATTAAGCGGTGTATTTTCCTCCAGAATTTCTTGCTACCACCTAGGAGCAGCTGAACTTGATCCTGTGGCACCTTGGCCTCCTGGCTGGGTGATTACAACAGGACAGGAAATGTAAAGCCAAATCCCCAGTGCTTCAAGTTGCAAAGGCTTCAAAGCTTTCGTTACAAGGCTTGCAAATCCAGTGGCAGAGTACAGAGTCCTGCAAGAGTTGGAGCACAAAGTTCCTTCTGTAAATGATGGATTTTGGAGAAATGTGACCCGTCACTCCTCATCACAGCCAAGCTAAGATTCCACCTGCTGCTGTGGGCAGAGGGACAGGCAACCCGGGGCCTCGGATGCCAGGCGACCCCTGAGCAGGGGCCCTGAACCCTGTGTACCCCTGACCTGGGCCAAGCCCAGGACAGGACAAGTTGAGCATCTGAGAGCTGATGAGACTGAGGCTCAGCTCCCAGGTAGACTGGGCAAGCGAAGTCTGATTGAAATCCCCCTCCCAGAGCCCAGCAGACAAAGGAAGATTAAGTAGAAATGGTTGTAAGAAATGTAACCTATATGTTTTCTACATCAGAGAACAGAAATCTAATCTCAGGTAATTCAGGCTGGGGTTTTGCTAGCTTTTCTCCTCTGCATTGTTTGTTTGTTCTGCTTTATTCTGCTTTAGGGTACCCAGGCAGGGAGGGAGGAGGAGCCTGTTCTCCATCCTAGCCTGTCCCACTGTCATGCATTGGGCCGTGCTGGCCACCTGGTGTCTGGGTTCACTCACACAGATGTCTGCTCCAGTGACCTGTTGCCAAGGCACCCGAATCTCATCTCCTGGTGCACAGGTCTGCTTCCTAATGCTTTCTATGCTTTGTGTGGGAGCTTGAAGAGCCCTCTAACCCACTTGCAGCGTAAGCTTATACAAATTACAGAAGTTACATAAGTTCTCTGTGACTCAGTTTCCTAATCTGTAAAATGGGCATAATGATACTTGTGTCACAGGGGGTTGAATGAGTTAGCGCATGCTAAGTGTCTAGAATGCTACAAATGTGTCTGCTCATCTCATGATTTCTACTGCTTACAAAGAGGTGGATATTGGAAAGCCTCTACATACAAATACCGAGCATTCACTATTTAGCAAAGGCGATTTGGTGTGCCCCCTTTTAAAAATTAATTTTAATAGTGCACTGCAATTATACATCATAGCAAGGTTCAGTGTGACCTACAGACACACAATCCTTGGTGCATTTCCTTCCACAGCCCACCTTGCTCCTCCTCCTCCCTCCCCATAGGTGTCAGTAAAATTGACAGGAATACCTTCACATTTTGCCATAGTATTATTTAAACTTCTTCCTTCCTCAATCCTCCTTTTTCCCTTCCATGAGCTCAGGACACTGGCCCTTTAACTAGACAATGGTAAAGTACTTTAGTCTTTGAACAGCCAGCAGTAGCTTACTTGCCTGGCTCTGGGCATGCCCAGAGGAGAGTCCTATGCAAGTGAGCATCCTTGTCATGAGACTGTGCCTCCCCCAATGTGAAGGCGGGAGGAGCAGCTGGCTGGGGTGGGGGGCAGTTCCCCTTGATCCTCAGCCAGGTCACCAGGTAAAGAGAGGGCACAGGCTTGCATCCAGGTGGTACCAGATGTCTGACCTAAGTACCTTGACAACAGCTTGCCTGTCCCTGTGTACAGGGCCAGCACCCAGTCTGAATGAGTGCTGGAAACCAGGCTTTGTCCTAGACTTCGTCGTTCAGACAGAGCTTACCCCTAGAGCTTCTGGGTTCTGCCATCCTCAGACCTTAGCCTTGGTGGATGTCAGCAGTCCTCAGACCCTAGCCTGGCCAAACATTGCCTTCTGGAATTTGGTTTCTATCTGCAATCATCCCTGAGGTTGCATCTCAAGCAATGTCCAAGCCCAAAGAAAGCCAACTAGTCTTACTTAGTCTTACCTCCTCTGCCTGTGTCTATTGATGGGCTATGCCTGCCTGGAATGCAGTCTGCTCCAGAGGGGAGGACGGTCATTCAGCACTGCCTACCATGGGGTCGGGGAGTAGAAGGGGCAGCAAGCAGGGAGTATGTTTCAACCCTGCCCCAGGTCCTAGAATTCCTCAGTCCCTGTGTGCAGAGAAAGAAGGGATAGATCTAACCTCTAAAGGGTCCACGAAGTGGTCAGAGATAGATTCACCAAACTCTGGAAGCAATCACCAGAGACTCATTGGGGACCATTAACAATTTACAAGATGGTAGATCAGGACTGTCCTTAAAGGCAGATGACTAACAGTTTCAACTGGCCTGAGTCTTTTCCAGTTTGAGTACTGAAAGGCCCATACCTCAGAGATCCTACAACGACAAGCAAACCCAGATGGATGGTGATCCTGACAACAAGAGATAGAAACAACCTCACCTGGCCCCTGGCCCAGGATAGATGCTGTAGCTCAGTGTCCAGGAGCACATGCTACTCGGCTGACTCAGAGCATCCTCAGCGGCTCTCAGATGAAATGTTTGACCAAGATGCTAAGGACTGTCGATTCCCCCGATGCTTCCATGTGGACAAAGGTGAAGTGCAGCAGGGGACTGTGGAGAGAGAGCCATCTGGACCAGGGTACTTAGTGGCTCTTACCAGCTCCAGGAAATGAGATCATTGAGACTGTGTCCACACGGCACATCCACTAGCGACTGACTAATCGCAGGACATGCTTGGAATCGGGCTAGTTTCATTGACCTGATGCCCTCCTTTCTTCAGCTCTGCAGATTAGTAAAGTGTGGCCCCTCCCCTTAAATTCCCAGTCAGCTGCTCCTACCCAGTGAGATACCTGCATCAAAGAATTTTTAGGTGCCCCAAGACCCATGGCAAAAAGAAAACACTCCTCCTTGCTTTTCTCTAGAAATGTATTTTCCATGGCTTGAAAAAAAGAAGGAACAAAAGCAGGGCATGGAGCAAAATCATTTGCATCGGTCTAACTTCAGAGCTAGCCATCCAGGAACGTGGGAGAATGAAATTAACTGCGGTTCCCTAGTTCGTGTCCTCTCCGCCTTCAAGTTGCTAAGAAAATCTCCACTTGCACTCAGCTATGTCTGCTCCTGGTGACATCTGTCAGCCTGGGAGTTTAATTGTTGGTAATAGTACTTCCCTGTTATTCGACCACCACACAAATAGCGTAAATATGATTTAGGCACCCTTGCCAGAAATCACAAATTTGTGTCGTGCATGCTGAATGCTAAGGCTGATTAGCACAAAATTTAATTTTCGTTAATATCAGCCCAAGACAAGTAGAGCATGAAATTAACCTGATGTGTTAATATTGTGCTTCACAGTTCCAACTGCATCCTGTAGATGTTGTCACTGGAGACAGGTGCCTCTCTGCATGGGGAAGAATCCAGCCATCAGCACGCCCTGGAAGGCAAGATGAGCTGGCCCAGGAGGTGGGGTTCCTGCAGCCAGGGGTGTCCAAGGAGGCGGTGAGTGTCAATTAGGGATGGTAAGTGGAGATTAAAGACTTTGGTAGCCTTTGGGGTCCTTTCCGATACTGGGGCTCTGGGATATTAGGCAAACACACAGGTCAGAAGATTTTACTTAAGATAAGTTGGAAAACTACAGTCTGCAGATGAATTACAGTCCACTATTTTTGTACAACCCAGAAGCTAAGAGTTGTTAATTTTCTTTTTTAGGGGAAGAAGATGTTTGGGGTGTTTTTGTGTATGTGTTCATATAGTACTAGATATTAAACCCAGGGACA
This sequence comes from Muscardinus avellanarius, assembly GCF_963383645.1. Lineage (NCBI taxonomy): Eukaryota > Metazoa > Chordata > Mammalia > Rodentia > Gliridae > Muscardinus > Muscardinus avellanarius. Next base: position 194,343,520 of record NC_137786.1, on the reverse strand, counting down.
TTCTATCTCTGAGTTACACTCCCAGCTCTATTATTTTGATTTTGAAACAGGATTTAACTAAGCTGTTGCGGCTGGCCTCAAGCCTGTGATCCTTCTGCCTCAGCCTCTCCAGCGCCACCATACATGGATTCCAGAAATGCACCACCAAGCCTGGTTCCTCAAGCTAAGAGTTCCTTTTCCATCTTTAAATGGTTGAGGAAAAGAACATCAGAAGAAGGACATGTTATAATTATATGAAATTCAAAGTTCAATATCCATAAAGCGTGACTGAGATTCAGCCACGCCCACTTGTTTGGGTACTGTTTACAGCTGCCTTTGTTCTATGACAGCAGACCTGAGTTGTTGCAACAGAGACCATGTAAAGTGGAAACCCCTAAATATTAACTATCTGGCTCATTACTAGAGAGGATTGCCAACCTCTAATCTGAGACAATGATAGTTTTCAAATAGGCTCTTTGGAAAAGGGGCCAGAACATCAGCCAGAGCAGCCATCTTTATATCAGCTCTGCACAGTGTACACTTGCTTGAAAAAAGGGCTTGTAGCTAAACAAGGTCCAGGATCCACACAGTAAATAAAAATGCTTTCCCTGTGGAGATGCCAATTTGGTTTGTGAATGGTGAGCTGTAAGGCAAGGTGAACTCTCCAGAGAAACTAGGGGGGGGGGCCCAAGGCGAGGTCAAAATGCAGCTCAAACCCAAGTCATGTGTGTGAGTGGCGACTGGTACTCCTCCACCAAGGACCTTGGGGCTAGGTAACCACAATCCTCATGGCGCATACTTTGGGAATTGTGCACAACCTTCCTAGCCCTTTCTGCTTGGCAGGTACTTACTTATTCATTTTTAAATAAGTTTGTATATATTATTAATCAATTACATCTTTTGTGGTACAAAAAATCCTGGGAATCTGTGACTGGTGCCATGTTTGGAGCAAAAGGTCCTTGCAGCTGTGATCAGATCAAGGCCCTTACAATCAGGAGACAATCCTGGGTTATCTGGGAAGGCCCTAAATGCCATCCCTAAGTGTCCTAGCAATATATGTACAGAGTGGAAGGCACCCAGAGGAGAAGGCGATTTGACAACAGAAGCAGAGAGCGGAGCGATGCAACCACAAACCCGAGAATGGACTTGAAGCCGGCAAAGCCCAGATTTGGTTTTTTCTCAAGACTCTGCTCCATTTGGGACTTTTGGCGTCTACTACTGTGAGAGAATATGTTTCTATTGCGTAAGCCACTAAGTTTGTGTAAATTTGTTACAGCAGCCTCCGGAAACAAATGTACATTAACAAGAAGGTTTTGTCATAAGTGGTCCCACAATACTGATGTAACTGTTTGCAGTTTAGTTTGTGTGTTGAATACTCATGTATCACTTAAAAGCTGGTAATAGGTTTCATTTCATCAACTATGCTATAGAAAAAGCATGGGGCAATTTTAAGTCCCTGATACATACTAGATTTTCAATAAGTGGAAACTCCTATCTTTTCCCAAAGCAGAATCAATTGCCCCATCTTTTGAGGTCACTTAAGTTTTTATACGTTTTTTGGTACTGGATATTGGACCCAGAGGCATTCTACCTCTGAGTCACACTACAAAATCTTTTTATACTGTCTCGCTAGGTTGCAGAAAGTCTTGCTAAATTGCTGAGGCTGGTCTTGAACCTCCTGTGATCCTCCTGTCTGATCCGCCCAAGTACTGGGATTCCAGGCATGTGCCACCATGTCCAGCTTCTTTGCACATATTTTGATTAACACTGCCCTTTCACAACCACGCATTTGTGTTTTTATGTCAATCGCCCCCCACTGATAGGCTATGGACTTCTTGAGTACAATAAATACATCTTGTTCTTTAGAAAATCTACTTTTATTGAAGTCTAACTTATATACTGTAAATACCCATCTCTTAATAATGTATCAAAGAATGTTTACATCTGTGTAGCTACTACCCAAATCACAAATAAAGCCCTGAAATCTCTTCCATGCCCCAGTCTAGCCAATACCCTCTCATAAGAGCAGCTAATATTCTGACTCAACACAGATTAATTTTGCCTGGTTTTGAATATCATAGGGATATATATTCTTTACAATAGTCTCTCTCATATAGCTTAAAGAGAGATTTGGTAGCCAGAATTACTGGGATTTTGTAATCCCAGTATTTGGGAGGCTGAGACAAGAGGATCATATGGGTTCGAAGCCAGCCTCAGCTACTTAGTGAGGCTTTTTTTTATCAATAACTTAGACCCCGTTTCCAAATAAAATATAAAATAGGTCTGCGAGTATAGCCTGGAGGTAGAAAGACCCTGGGTTCCACACCCAGTACCACGAAAAAAGAGAGATTTGTCTGTGCTATTGTGTGCAGCAGTAACAAGTTCTCCATCATGAAATGACCACAACTTACATATCCATTTTATTGTGGACAGACTGTGGGGAGTTTCCAGTTTGGAACCACAAAGAAGGTTCTTAACATATCCTGCTGTGGTGGAAAGCACTCATTCCACTTGGATATTTATAGGGGTAGGACTTCTGGGTCACACAGCAGGTATGTAAGCAACTTTAGTAGATACTGCTGAGTAGTTATTTGTACAACTTAACTGCTTCTGTTGTACATATTTTCATTTACCTTGACAAGGCATGAAATAAAATTTGGAGCAAAGTGCCATATCCTCACCAACTTGGTCACCTTTTATCATCCTAGTGGTAACTAATTCCTCTTTATCTTCCTCATGTACTAGTAAGGCCACATTTGCACTTATGAGACCCCACCTTCCTCACTGGCCATGGTGGCCAGGTCTAGACTTCTGACCTAGTCCAGACAGCAACTGACACTGAAATGCATGAGAAAACGAGTCAGATCGATCTGATTCTCTCTCCAAGATGAAAGCAATGAAATAAAGAGAGCAACACCGCTTTCATCAGAAGCAAATAATGAAAATTGTAATGGTTGTGATTAGTCGATATAAGACAAGACATAAACAGTTGCAAGGAGACAGAAATTATAACAAACAGAGGGGAAGGGAGCCAGCTGAGACCAGGGCAGAAAGCTGCAGGTACCATACAAATAGCAGAGGACCACAGCAGAGAGCCCCAGGCCAGGTTCTGAGGTCTGGTGATCTCTGCTGTGGCCTCGGATCCAGAACTTACCTCCAGCCCCTCCCCACCTCCACAGGCCCTTGGCGGCCCGTTCTGGACTCTCTGAGGCAGCCTCTGTGCCATTTATTTCAACAAGTGTCCTACCACCAGCCCCTCCTCACTTCAGTTGGGATAACTTGAATGAGCCTTTGTTTCTTGTGACCCTAAAAGTTCCAACTGCCATGCCCGATAATGCAGTATTAATGGTGTGCCCGCAATTGTTTAATAACCATTTAGGAATCAAAAGCCCTGGCTGGTGATGTCGGACAATATCTGTGGTGTAAATATTCCCACCATGGGCAATTTCAAGCTACCATGTGACATCATTAGACACAAGCTATGGGAAATGGCAGATCATTACACAGTAGTTTCACCACATGTATGCAATAAATGTAAATATAAACTCAAGAGCAGAGACAGTAGCCAACTAATTAGTTGAATATTTGTATTCAATTTGGGTGTCATTGAATATTTATTACCTCTTTTTTAAGAATACATCCCAATTATATGGAATGGCGAGTTTCAATGTGGTGTATTCTATTCCTTTTGTTATTAATATAACTTTATAGAATTTAATGGGGGGGCGCTGAGGATTGAACCCAGGATCAGTCTACCTCCAAACTACACCCACAGGCCTTTTTCATTTTTTTAAATTTTGAAACCAGGTCTAAGTTGCTAAGACTGGCCTCAGACCTGTAATCCTCCTGCCTCAGCCTTCCATGTACCAGGATTACAGGCATGTGCCACCATGCCTGGCTAATTAAATTTTTTTAATCATTGCAATGCTTGATAACTAGCTTACAAGAATTTTGAAATTTTAACAATCAGTCCTCACAAACTGAAAAGCCAGCTCTGGAGCACCAATAAAATAGATGCTCATTAAATGTTTGAATCCTTTTTAGCCTTCTTTGCATTATGGCAGGCTCCTCGTTGTGTGGGATTCAGCTACCTGGTTCCTCAGTCAGTGGCATATCCAAATATGAGCAAAAAGAATCACACAATGACAGTGTTGTACTCAATTTTCTACAGTAGATTCACAGTGGTGATATTCTAAACCATGCAAATAGACATGTCATGGTTGGTTGGGGAGTTTGTTTGGGTTTGTTTTTATTTCATCTTAACAGCACAGCAAATTCAAGCAAGCATGCAGGATGTTAGGTGCTCACAGGAATCTTTTACTTGCCGAAGTGGTTCCTGGATCAAAAACCCAACAAACATCTGATCTCCCCTACATGTTCACTGTTATTCCAGGCATAAAAATCACACAAATGAAGTAAGAGCTATAGTTTTAGACTTTACAGGGCTTTCAGCAATAATTATGCTTACATAATTGTTACTAAAATGTTACAAAATGGCTACTATTGTGCATGCACGTGTGTGTGTGTGTGTGTGTGTGTGTGTGTGTGTGTGTGTGTTACTGGATATAGAACGCAGGAACATTCTACCTCTGAGCTACACCCCCCAGCCCTATTTTGTTTTACTTTGAAATAGTGTCTCACTAAGTTGTAAAGGGGCTCACTACATTTCTGAGGCTGGCCACGAACCTGTGAGCCTCTGGCCACGGCCTCCCAAGTACTGGGATTACAGGCCTGTGCCACCATGCCCAGGTGGCTAACGTTTATTGAGTGCTTACTGTATAACAAGATTCCCAACTGCTTTGTGTTGATAGACTGAATTAATTATCACAACCCTCTGTAGTAGCTACTATCTTGTTTTCCTTATTTTACAGATAAGGAAAATGCAGCACAGGGAGGTTAAATAGCAGCCTAAGGTTAACTACACAAAGCAAAGTACCCAACCAAAAAACCATGCTGCTAACCACTGGGCAGCCTCACCATGGCAATCTCTAAGCATTGTTATAAGGATAAATAAAGAAGACAATGAGGTTGCACATAAGTACATTAGGATCAGAGGAGGAAGTAGCAGGTACAGACTGAATTATCTCAAAAGATAACTTGCCAGAACCTTTAGCCATTGGGGGAGGGGAGGTAAGGCATAGACTTTAAAGGTAGGCAGGGTTTGGCTGGACCGTGAGGTTGAGCTGGGTAGCTTTCAGGGAGGAGAGCTTCATGAAGGGAGCTCTGAATGGGAGTGAGCACCGAACCTCAGGGTGAGCAGGGGACTGCGTCTGCTGAGAAGCACTGGGAACAGAGGTGGAAGGCACTAAGGGCGATAGGTGTGCACATCATGTTGAGTTTGGTGATATCACAAGTGTACACATACATCAAAGCTCATCAGATTGTACATTTTGCATATGTACAGCATAGTATATATGAATTATACATCAACGATGCTACATTGATTGTGGTGATATCACAAGTGTATCATACACCAAGTTTTATCAGATTGTATACTTTACATATCTGCAGTATACTAGATATGAATTATACCTCAATGATGCTATTCTTAAAATTGAAAAAACAAAGATGACATACTCTACGATTCTATTTATATGATATTCTGGCAAAGGCAAAATAGGAACCAAAAAAAAAAAAACCCTCATTCCACATTAATAGTTCCAAGGGAAAAGGGAATTTAGGGGTAAATAGGTAACAGAAACGTTCTATATCTTGTGTTCTATATCTTAATTGTGGTAGTGATAACATAATTGTGTTCTTTTGTCAAAAACTCATAGAACAGTACACTTAACAAAGATGATGAATGAATTTTACTGTAGCAAACTTATATTAATAAACATGATTTTTCAAATAAAAAAATCACATGCTCACACAGATCCATATCTGTGTGTGTTTGTAAATGGAAGTCAATAAATAAAACTTTTTCCTCCTGCTGGGGCTAAAATGCTGAAAAATCCAGTGCAGACTTCAAAGACTGACTCTCCACATGGGTATTGCCTTTTATAGTTTTAGAGTCTTTTCATATCTATTAAGTCATTTGATCCAGTCACCCACCAGTCTCTATCTAACAGGAACTGGGGAGGGATTGTGGACTGAGTGGTGAATGAGGAAACTGGGGCTGGACCGTTTAAAGATTCTTGCTCAGCATCCCTCACCTCGGAAGGGGTGGAGTTAGGGCCAGTACACAAGAGTTCCGGCTTCTAGCCTGTGGCTCACCAGCCATCCCCAACCCCCAGCCATGTTCTGTCCTTCCTGATTAGCAATTCGTGGTGCTGTGTGTTCAGAGAGAAGGAATCCAAGCCAACAGTTCCATCCTAAAGAAGGCTCCTTAGAGCTGGCCCTCCATATTCAAACTCAAGGTAGAACCACTGATAAATCATGCTGTTCGCATCTGGGTACATTACCAAGTGTGTAATGAGGGGACTGAAGTGGTCTTCCTCCCAAAATTCTCAACCCCAGCCTAACCACAAGAAAAACATCAGACAATCCCAAACTGAGGCACAGCCTGTGGAACCCCTGACCACAGTACTCCTCAAAACTGTCACAGTTATCAAAAACAAGGAAAGAGCCAGGCATGGTGGAGCATGCTTGTGATCCCAGTATTTGGGAGGCTGAGATAGGAAGATTGCAGGTTCAAGACCAACCTCTGCAACTAAGGGAGACTCTCAGTAACCTAGCAAGACCCTTTTTTTTTTTTTTTTTTTTTTTTTGGTGGTGGTGCTGGGGTTCCTGGAAACCCTTCTACCTCCAGGTTACACTCCCAGGCCCAGTTGGTTTTTTTGTTTTGTTTTGTTTTTTTTACATTTTTATTTGGAAACAGGGTCTCTTAAGCCAGCACGGCTGGCTTCGAACCTGCGCTATCCTCCGGTCTCTGCCTCCCAAGGTCGGGTATTACAAGTGTACACCACCACGCCCGGCTAGCAAGACTCTATTTCAAAACAAAAATATATAAAAGGCTGGGGTATAGCTTGGAGGTAGAATGCCCTTGGGTTCAGTCTCCAGTATAAACAAACAAACAAATAAATAAATAAGAATAGTAAACTGATATAGAACAACAAAGTATAACATGGTGTCCTAGATGGGATCCTGGGGCTGAAAAAGACATTAGTAGAAAGCTAGTGAAATCTGAATATAGATGTGAGTTTAGTTAGTAATGGTATGTGCCAATGTTTGTGCAAAACTATACTTCTGCTGGAAGTACCTTGGTGACGTCAGATGTAAACACAGGGAAATGAGGAGGGGGGATCTGAGAACTCTCTGTACTGTCTTTTAGCTATCCTGTAAAGTGGAAATTTTTCCAAGATAAAAAGGTTATTTGGGAGAATCTTGGTGGGGCCGCCGGATGCTTGTGTCCTTCGCTGTTGAATCTTTCCCCATCAGCCAACACTGTATTTTACTTTTAGCCGGGTAATTCATTTTCAAGCCAAGGCAGTGGATTCTCTGCTTTGATTTATAAAACTCCACCCAGAGCTGCCTGGTGGTGGGAGACGTCCAACTCCTGGACTGACCTCTGCCTCCTCCCCGGTGGGCAGCAGCACCTGGCTCTTTGAGCTTGATAAAGGCATCCCAGTCATGTGTGGATTTGAACCACTGAGGTCAGAGGGCCAGCGCGAGGGCCAGCGCAGCCTCCTCACTGCTCTCTTGAAGCCTCCCTGGTCAGATCTGCTCTGCGTGGAAAGACCTATGGGGGTAGCTGGGGGAGGGGTATCCCATCTGAGGTCAGATTTCCAGTGGTCTCTGGGTATAAAGGAGTATGTGTCTACATAAGAGAGACAGACAGACAGATGACTGGGAGACAGAGGGAATGGAGCATTGAATGAGGAGGCTACAGGCAAGTGACCTGAATCAGGCTGGTGGAGATAATCTCCCAGCAGGGAAACAGCCAGTCCTTTTAGAAACCAATGAAGCAGGAAAGTGGTGTTGACCAACCTATTGTGCAGGCCTTTTTTATTATCAGTAAATGAATGAAAGGCTGAAACTGTCCCTCAGTACCAAGACTAATATTCTCCGTGATTCCTCCCCTCTCCCTGCTGCCTCCTGTCTGCTCTCAGTGACCATCTTCCCACCCCACATTCTGCTAACGATACCTCTTCCCTTACTCTTCTCTCATCCTTCTTAAAAGATATTCTGCTTCTCCAATGTGGCCACTCTCTGGAGATCTCAGCACGCATCTTTGGTGGCACCCCTAGGTCACAAGGCACAGTCCCAGAGAGCCACACCTCCACAGCATCTTCAAGGGCCATAATCTACTTATCAGGTACTGCTGCAGGGAGTCTGCCCAGGGCACCAGGATACAAACAGAACCCTCCATGTCCTTTCTTCCAGCAATGTGAACTCATTGGCTCATAAAATAAATGTTTCTTTCTCAACTGCCTCCTTTAGGAAAAGCAAAGCTTGGATGTGTTATCAGAGAGGGCCTGGTGAGAAAGCAGAGACCACATCATTAATGTTAACAGAGATAACTTAGTATAAATAGTTGCTCACCAGAAATTAGAGAACTGAGAGGACAAGGAAACTCTGGGGTTTTAGCAAGATAACTGCAGGAAGGCTATCATGCCATAGCTGGAGGAACAAAGGGAAAAGCTGGGGCTATCAGGACTTAGAGCATGAAAGAAGCCCCACAGAAAAGAAACCAGACCTCTGTGGAAGGCAGGACAACTCGCCAAGCCTGGGTTTCAGAGGAGGAACAATGAGACTGGTTCTGAGAGTATGGGGAAAGAATGAAAGCCACAGCCAGGGGCTCTACTGAAACCAACCGCCGCTGCCAAGGTAAAGAAGAAACGCTGGTGATGCTGGTAGGAAGTAGAGGTAAAGAAGAAGTGTTTCCCTCCTCTGGCCTCTAGGCTCCATGTAGCGCTACCTACTGGCAGAGGCTAGTACCCATCTGGCTGACAAAGGAGAGATGGGTTTGTGGAGTCCCGCCCCCAGCACCAAGAGCAGATAATGAAAAAGTGAGGATTTGAGACACAGTTGCTTACTAACCAGTAAGAAGCTTATGGACACAGAAAAGGATAGAAAGGTATAAATCTACAATTTATCAAATGACCATTCTATAGACAGGCTATGCATATGTATATGTACATATGAATAGATAACATTTTCATGGTTATTCTCAGTTTCTGGTAATATCTAATACTAAAACTTTGCCATAAGCCAGATAAGTGAACTAATTCAGCCCTCACAAGAACCAAAGGAGGTAGATACACAAAGAATTTTAATTTTATAGATGTAAACATTAAGGGTAGTTAAGTTGCTTAGAATGCTCAGAAAGTAGTAAATCCAAGACCTGACTCCAAAATCCTCATACATAGTCACAGCACTGTCTCTTATCTGCTAAGCACCACAGCTACAAAGATTTTCCCCTTCCCAATAGCATTGTCAGGACCTCCTCCAGCAAGACGGCTAGCAGATTTGTCATGTTCTCGGCTCAGATATACTTCAGAGCTCCAACTCCACAGAGTATCAAAACATAGCAGCAGAGCATGCACCAGTCCAAAGTACACATATGCAGCTGCAACACCAAAGAAAATGCAGAAGAATGCTTACATACCACTGCAATGGTATAACACGCAGCCAATACAATTATGGTACAGACATGCATGCATTAACGTGGAAAGATAAAAACTGCTAACATGTAATAGTAGGTTCCCATGTGCCAGTGATATTCTGGGCATTTGGGGGGCATTAACATGATTTATCTTCACAACAACCTGATAGGATATATCTCATCATTTTCATCTATACTTTACAAATGAGGAAACAGAGGCACTGGAAAGGTTATATCACTTACTTCAGATCATAGAGCTAGGAATCGATAGGTTCAGGATTTGGAACAGGCAACCAGCTTCAGAGCACATGATGTTAGCCACCATGCTATTCTGATTCCAGTAGAATAAAATATTGTCATGAATCCTATCCAGTTAAAAAGAAAGCAGTTGACAGAATACATGTATATAGCCTTGTGCCCTGTCTATAAAATATGAACACATGTGAATTCATGTGGACATGTATGTGTGTCTGGGAAGGTTTATAATAAAATATTTCTATGTCCAAAAGGTGATTTAGATTTTTTATCTTCTTGTTTTTAAATAACTATAAGTTTTTCTCTAGTAAACACAGTCTTTATAAGAAAAATGTAAGGATGGTTTTTAAAGCAACAATTGTCATTTCAGTGAAAATGATCTGGCAATCTGAAGAACTTGGTAATATTTTGGGATTAAAAAAAGAGGAAATTTGTGTTCCCAATAGACATGCACAATAAAAAAAAAGAGAGAAATTCAAAAGCATCTACTTCAGCCAGGCAAGATTATAAAAACAGTCCCTGACAAACATTCCCATACCTGAATAAGCCAGTAGTCATGCCCTGTGTGTTCTAAGCATGTTACCTCTCCAGTGCACTACAAAGAGGGTTTGCAAATTTGCTGAGCATGAGCACAATTACTCCACTTTGAAACTTATGGCTCCCAGATTCCAATCAAGGTGACGGGGTGGATCCCTCTGAACCCCCCGACCTGAGAGCACAGGATAGCACTGTCCTGGTAGCTGTAATAGTAGGCCTTTTGCAATGGGAGTATTCTCTCCAATTTCCCCAAACCATGTGTTGCCTTGGAAACATCATGATTCTTACAGAGATCTAAGCAAAGGGAAATAATAAAAAAATAATAAAATCTCACACTTAAAGTCTATCTTTCATGCCACCAAGGCGCCTTGCTGAAACCCTTCCTCTGGATGAAAAGACAATCGGGCAGGGTGGCTCATCCCTTGTGTCATCCTGATAATTAACAACTAGAGAAAACACATTGATCTCTGTTCTCTGACTAATCTAGGTCAAAGTAGTTTTCCATCTGAATTAAGCAGATTGCCAGAATTGCCACGGTTTTCATGAATCTGAAAGAGTCTGTCCCATGTCTAGAGAGAGTGACTTGGACGAGGCCTCACTAGAAAAGCAAGGAAGTGTCTCACCAACGTGGCCTCCACTCACGTGAACGGATTGTCTGGCATCACCCAGGGAATCCTCCCTCTAGGGCAAGGGTCAGTAAACTTGTTCTGTAAAAGGCCAGGTACTAAATATTTTCAGATATGCAGGCCATGTGGCCTCAGGCACAATGGTTCAGCTGTGCTACAATGGGACAAAAGCAGCCATGAGTAGTGTGTAAAATATTAGAAATTTCTCAGCCAGTGTGGTGGAGTATTCCTGTAAGCCCAGTACTTTGGAGACTGAGACAGGAGAATCACAGGTTCAACGACAGCTTCATCAATATAGTGAAACCCTGTGAGACCATATTTTGTTTTGTTTTGTTTTGTTTTGGGTTTTGTTTTTTGGGGTGTTTTTTTTTTCTGGTGGTACTGGGGTTCCTGGAAGCCCTTCTACCTCTGGGCTATACTCCCAGACCTATTTTTATATTTTTTTATTTGGAAACAGGGTCTCTTAAGCCAGCGAGGCTGGCTCCGAACCAGCGCGATCCTCCTGTCTCTGCCTCCCAAGCGTGGGGATTACAAGCGTGCGCCACCACTCCTGGCTATGAGACCCTGTTTTGAAACAAAATTTAAAAAGGGCTGGGGTTGGTGGCACACACTTGTATTCCCAGCATTTGGGAGTCTGAGACAGGAGGATCATGGATCATCGCCAGCCTTAGTTACTTAGTGGGGCCCTTTGCAACTCAGTGAGACCCTCTCTCAAAATAAAGACTGAAAAATAGGGCTAGTTGTGTAGCTCAGAGGTAGAATGTCCCTGGGTTCCATCTCCAGTACCTCAAAAAATAAATAAATAAATAAAATAAAAATAAAAATGGCCGGGGTATAGCTCAGAGGTAGAATGTCCCTGGGTTCAATTCCAATTACCACCAATAAATGAGTGAATTGAATGAATGAATGAATGAATGAATGAATGAATGAATGAATGAATGATAAATGGGATCAGGGTCATGTTCTATTAAAATTTTATAAAAAACAGATAGCGGGCTAAGTTTGCTAACTTTCTTTATGGGTGAGGATCCTCAGGGTATGTCTGCAGTATTTAAGGATTACCAGGAGGAAAACCGGGAAGTTAGCAAAGTGTCCTCATTGGTTTTTTTTGTAAATGGATTGCATCCTGAAGCCAGGCTCTGGTATAAACATTGAAAATCACAAGTAGAAAAGCAAACAAACCACTTTCAATTTTATAAATGGGGAGAGGGAGGGATCTGGTAAGGATGCACCAGGTGCTATGGACATATATCCTTCGATCACACTAAACCTCAAAAAGATGTGGAACTAGAATGCACAAAAAAGTTTATTAAAAATAAATGGCTGGATGTGGTGGCACATGCTTGTAATCTCAGTACTTGGAGGCTGAGACAGAAGGCTCACAGGTTTGAGGTTAGCCTCATGTACTTAGTGAGACCCTCCACAACTTAGTAACGTCCTATTTCAAAATAAAGAAAAAAAATGTGGCTGAGGTGTAGCTCAGAGGTAGAATGCCCCTGGGTTTAATCCCTAGTACTACAGAAAGAAAGAAAAGAAATAAGGAAAAAAGAAAGAAAGAAAGAAAGAAAGAAAGAAAGAAAGAAAGAAAGAAAGAAAGAGAGAGAGAGAAGGAAAGCCCATAGAGTTTAAGGTTGCAAGAGAAGGATATAGCAAGCGCGTAAACAAACAAAAAGATATCTCAGAATGATAGCCACAAAAGATGATAAAGGCGTGCTGGAGGGGAGACCGCTTTAGACAGGTGACCAGGAAAGACCCCTGAGCAAGACGCTTTGGAACGCACATGGGAGTGGAGAGGAGCTGCTAGTGCAGAGCCAGGCAGGGAGGGGTCAAAAACCCAAGGCAAAGAGCCTGCAGCAGGAACAGGCTTGTGGGCTTGAGGAAGAGAGAGACCAGCCTGACAGGAACTAACACCATAATAAATAAGAAAAGAACGGTTTGAGATAAGGCTGGGAGGAGAAGTGGCCAAGGGTCACAGCAGGTAGGAGTGTCCAACAGTCACAGGACCCCACCCTGATCGTACCTCCTCGCCCTGCTGTCACCTGCGCATGGCAGGCCTGGACCTCTGCTCTCCTGCCCCCATCAAGTGTGGCCAGTTTTGGAGGAGTTCTAAAATGCTCACCACAGGACAGGGTCTGCTAGCAAGTAAACACGTGTTTCCACCAAAGGCAAAGACTTAAGTAAAATAAAAGATTTTTTATTTTATTTTTTTATTTTCCACCAAAGGCAAAGATTTAAGTAAAATAAACTGATGCAGTGGTAAGATTTTATCCACATGATCCGAGTATTTTTGTAGCATCCCTCTTCCTTATCAGTGTGTAGACTGAGAAGAAGAAGAAAGCAACTAGCTAAGTGACTCAGGGCCTTTCCACAAAACGAAAACAAAACGTACTTACCTCCTTTAGCTTATGTATTCCCTGTAAAGGATAATAATCATCAAACTAGGAAGTAGAATATACATGTAGAAGACATTGAAAGCCAAAGTAAAGAGAACTAGTAAGATAGGCTTTTGTTTTGCTTTGTTTTTCTTGTGGTACTAGGGATTGAATGCAGAGGTGTTCCACCTCTGAGTTACATTCCCAGACTAGTTGATTCTTTTCGTTTGAAACAGGGTCTCACCAAGTTGCCCGGACTGGACTTAAAATTGGCATTCTCCTCACCCGTCTAAGAATTAGGATTACAGGTGTGCACCACTCCACCCAGCTGGTTTAAACAGTGTGTGTGTGTGTGTGTGTGTGTTACTGTGAATTGAACACAGGGGTGTTCTATTTCCAGGGTATACCCAAGTCTTTTTATTTTTTGCTTTGAAACAGGATCTCACTAGGTTGTCAAAAGTCTCACTGATTTGCTGAGGCTGTCCTCAAACCTGCGATCTTCCTGTCTCAGCCTCCCAAGAACTGGGATTATAGGTGTGCACTACCATGCCTAGCAAAATGAGAAGAGCAGTCAAGTCCACACCAATGACAAGCCAGCGTAGGGAGGACCCCTCAGTGCATGCTGGGACTGTGAGACCAGCACAGGGAGCCAGAAAAGGCAATGATCTTTTCAGGAAGGGCAATGAGGCAGATGCCAAAACCGCAACCTACAAGTTAAACATAATTCCCCCAAAACTCATAAAGGGTAATTAAATAATGACATTTCATGAGCAATTAGGGAAATGGTTCACATTACAACCAGTATGGTTCACCAGAAACAAATATCACAAGATTACCCTCAATTCTCTTTTGAAAGGTGTTCACATTCAACAGAAATTGATTATACAACGACTAAGTTTGAATGCTGGGGTACAGCAGCAGTGCACAGTCCACACGCCACATCTGCCTTCACCAGTGGAGGCTTTTACTAACATGCCAGCAGGCTCTGTCCTCCGTCCTATCTTATTCAACACTCTTATCAGTAAGTTGGATGAAGATGTGAAGTCATGCCTATTTAATTATGTGTCAGACAATGGAATCTTAATTGGGCTGAAGCTAATGAAAGTAATTGAATATTAATATATCTTCAATCTTTCACAAGTTAACTCTAAAAGTAGAGGATATAGACTTCTGCTCAAAAATAGCCAGTTCACCACCAACATTTATCTTTTCCCTTCCTTGCAAAGGTAACAGGAAAGAGACATCAGCAGCTGTGAGACTTCAATATATTTTTGTCATTTTTCCCCATAGGACCTTGGAGAAGTTGAAAGTTTGATCAAATCTGCCATGGAGAAGGGCAGAGCAGAGCTTCAGACAGCTGTGTCTGGACATTGGAATTGCTCCTCCGTCCTCCGTGCAGGACACGGGGCTAGATGTGTATACCACCCCACTCACTCCACTTTCCCCAGGGAATTTCTCCAGAGAAATTGAACCACCCCATAGCAATAGTAGAGCTTCTATCAATGTCAGTCTCCTGCCTGATCACCCAAGAGCAAAACCTGCCAATTGACAAATCCCCATTTCCATATCCATACACTGAACTATCCATCAGATTTAATGCCTTGTTACTAGATATGAATAGACAACCATGATCTTTTAAAAGAATCATTGATGTGAAGAGAGACAAAGGTCAACCAATAAGAAAAAGGAAGGTGAAGGAAGCAAAGGCCTGCCAAAAAATACATCTTTCCTTAAAAGATGACATTGCATGTCCAAACAGGATATTATAAAAATAATAAAAGAGTAAGATGGCTTTCAAAATTAAAAAGAAATGAGTTGGAATATTAAGTTGAGGAAATGTAAGAAGGAAAACAAAAAGAAAAAAGGACTGAAAATATGATGACAAAGTCAAAGATTCAACAATCAGGAAGACCAATGTTCAATTGAAATCAACCAAAAACAGAGGAAAAAAGGCAAGGAAAGAAATTGGTATTAATGAAAGAGTGAATTAGTGAATCTCCAGGATGAAGGACCAGTGGGCTAACAGGATGACAAAGGGGCCCCCATGAAGTTTTTTATCATGAAATTCTGAACTTCAAGGGTAAAAAGGAAACCCTAAAAGCTTCAAACAGAAAAATACAACCTATTTGCAGAACAGCAAGATCAGACTGACAAAGGACTTCTCAAGGTCAAAGCCATATCTTAGAATACTGCTTCTCAAAAGATCTCTATGTGGCCAATGAATTGATTTTGTCACCAGTCTATCAGTGTTTACTACAAAAGAGAATACAAAATAAGAAGTAGAATCCAGTGCAAAAGAATTACCAGGAAAAGGTAAATTTAAAAAGGACATTCAAATGAAAAGCCCCAAGTATTATTATCAGCTTTAATAGGTATAAAATGACTTAAATTAACATCAGTTGTAAAATGCTTACTCCTATTTTCTGTATTTCTTATCACAGGCAAATGACAGAGTTTTCAGACTGACCCAGAGCCACGACTACACTTTGAAAAGAAATACAGTAGAAAAACTGTCTGCCAAAATACCTTCAAGATCCTAGTTCTCAACCCAGAATCCTGTCCTCAAACTACCATTTAAGAATGATGAGAGCAGAAAGGTGGTATGTTGAGTCTAGATGAAGGGAAGAGTTCTGGTAGGTAGCTACCAGGAGATAGTCATGCATGGTAAGGGGGAATCAAGAGTCTGAGCCTGGTCCAGGACCAAGGAAACTAATAGGTGGCACTCTCCAGACTCCTGGGTCTGTCACCTGGGATACAGGAGCAGCCAAGCAAGGCTGGAAAGGAGCCAGGCAAAGAGAGGACCACAAACAAGAACCCAGGACTTTGCAACTTTTCTGGGTCTATCTTTGTGAGCCCCAGTGGCTCCAGTGGGCTTCAGCCTTGCACTTTCAGGTCTCCAGACTGCTTCTCTCAGACTGTCAGGGCAAAGGCAGAAGAGGCTATGAAGTTCCAAGCCGCCTGCCTACACTCTCCAAAGGTCTGCCTAAGCTTACTATCCTCTTTTCTCTCTACACTGGTGGTCCCAGAGAACAATTAAAAAAATCTAAAATATTTGTATTCCGATACTTCCGGGAAGATGGCGACCGAGAAAGCGGGGCTTAAGAGCCCCGCTAACAACCAATCTCCATTACCACAAAATCAGTGCCTTTCATAGCCAGAAAACACCATCACCAGAGAAACAAAAAAATCACCAGGCTCCAGAGAGAAAGCGGACTGAGAACAGAGCTCAGAGCCACAGAGGAGATACACTGGCCTCACGCCCGAGGATGCCATACTGCCGGCGGCAACGGCGAGTTCATCGGACGGCTACAGCAAGCCGAGGTGAGCCACTGCGGAAGAGCCAGGCGGGATCTTTCGGCGCAGGGAGCATCTAAAGCTCCCAGTGGCTGAGCTCAGCACACGCTGCAGGGATTCAGAGTGGAAATCAAAACCAAGAAGAAATACGCCAGCCTCACGGCCGAGGGCGTAGCAGCGGCACCATATTGCCACCGGCGGCAGCAGCACCGAATTCACCAAGTCCAGTACAGCTACATCTGCGTACTCAAGAACAGTGAGTCAAATTGCGGGCCACAGAGGAGAAATCCCAGTACTGTACTCCCTGGGACTTGACCCAGTGGGGGAGGGGCAGTGGCAGAGATATCACACCATAGGAGAACGTGCAACCTGGCACCCCCCACAGTCTAAAGCAGCCTCTATCGACTCTCTGGGTCGGAGACTCTGTGATACAACCCAGTAAAGGAGTAGTGGGTTCTGAGATACTACTGACTCGAGATCCAGAACACCTTAAGTGAAGTCATAGTGACCCAAGGGAAGAACCCAGAGAAGGCACAAACTTCCGAAATCATGGGAAAGAGGAATAATACTAGAGCAATGAATGCCCACAACCCCACAACATCAGAACCCGATAAAACAGAAAATCAGAGATTTCTAGAAGATCAAATCAGGAAAATAACTGTAGAAATAATAGAGGTGCTTCAAAAAGAACTCAGAGAGAGCCAAAAAGAGATAAAGGATGCAATTAATGAAGTAAAGTCCTCAATTCAAAGCACGAACAACCGATTAGACCACATGGAGAACAGAATCTCGCTCTTAGAAGATGATCATTACAAAAATGAACGCATAGTTTCTAATCTAGAAAAAAATATCCGACAGCAGGAATCTGATATTGAAGAAATATGGGCCCATTTTAAGAGAGCTAACCTAAGAATAATTGGAATAGAGGAGGGAAAAGAAAGTGAAACCAAAGGGATCAATAATCTCTTCAAGGAAGTAATAGCAGAAAATTTTCCAAACATAGAGCAAGAGGTTGATACACAGGTCCAGGAAACTTATAGAACTCCCTTTAGACAGGATCGGAGAAGAGGATCCCCACGCCGCATCATTGTCAAAATGACCAATGTGGAAGCCAAGCAGAGAATCTTAAAGGCAACAAAAACAAAGGGCCAAATGACATTCAGAGGCAAACCAATTAAAATCACTCCAGACTTCCCAAACCAAGTTATGAGAGCCAGAAGGGCTTGGAGTAACATATTCCCAATTTTGAAAGAAAACAACTTCCAGCCAAAAATTTCCTACCCAGCAAAACTTTCTATCAAATTAGATGGAGAAATAAGAAGCTTCCATGACCAACAGAAACTGAAGGAATTTATGTCTTCAAAACCAGCACTAGAGAAAATACTCAAAAAGATTAACTACAAAGAAGAAATAGGTAACACACACCAGAACCAGAGAAACAAGATATTCCATCCAACAGACAACTAAGATTGGTTATCTGTGGAGATTCATTATTTACGTTAGTCTTTTACCTATCTCTAAATTGTATTGTTTGCCTTTATTGTTGTTAATTTTTAGGATATCTAGTTGGAATACCTTCAGATATAGCATTTGGAAATATTTTATCCCATTCTATTAGTAACTTTTAACTCTGTTTACATTGTCTTTGGATATACAATATTTTCTTATTTTTTAGGGAGTTTGTATACTCTTCTGTTGCCTGTGCCATAGAAATCATATCCAAGAAATCACTGCCAATTTCAATGTTGTGAGGTTTTATGACCCAGATTTTCTCCTTAAAGTTTATAGTCTTAAGATTTATATTTAGGTCTTTTATCTATTTTGAGTTAATATTTGTATATGGGATTAGGTAAGGGTCCAATTTTATTCTTTTCCATGTAATTATTATTTTTCAACAATATTTAGTTAAAAGATTATTATTTCCACCACCAAATGTCCGTGGAAACCTTGTCAAAAATAACTTGACAATATAGGGAAGAGTTTAGCTCTAGGCTTTTATTTAACTCCAATGGTTTATATATCTGCCTTTAGAATAGTACTACACTGTTTCAATTATTGTAGCTTTATATGGTTTGAAATCAGAAAATATATATCTTCTAGCTTTGTTCTTTTTCAAAATCGTTTTGGGTATCTAGAGTCCATATTCCATATTAGGATAGATTTTTTTTCTGAAAAATAAATATATAAATATATGATAGTTTCACCTAAAAAATAGAAAAAAATATTCTCTGGTAAGAAAGAAAGTAAAAAGAAATATTGAAATGTTATCTTTAAGTCATCAAAAGCTTGGTATCAGACAAATGAAACTGTTATGTGAGATTATCATTTTTCATTTTGTATAAATTGCTATAATACTAGATGTCAATCACTAAGCCAAGAATGGGAGGGAGGGATGGGGAGAGAATGGGGTGGGGATCGGGTGGGGGCTGACTGGGCGATGTGTGCATGTATGTCTACAAAAGTTTGTATCCCACTATGATGTATGAATACAGTGCACCAATAAAAAATAAATTAAAAATTATTTGTATTCCACTCAAGTTAACACCACGTTTTCTGTAATTATCCCCGCTGCTGAAATCATTCTGTTGTATGCTTTTGGAGCAAGAGGAGAGAGTGGGGGACCAAATTAATTCCCTGGCAACAAAAATCTAATTAATCAAAAATGGTTCTTAGTCATTCAGAGCCTCTTCAGCCAGTGGAAGCAGCAGCCAAAAGGATCCTGGAACAGTTAGCTTGGCAGTTGGAAAAAAGAAAATGAGGCGATTCTGAAGGTACCAGTTTCCATGAATGTGCAAGGGGACGCAAGTGTCTTTAGAGTCAGCTCGAGCCGATCTTCCTCCCATCTCTGCTGTGTCCTGGCTGCATGACCTGGCCATTTCCTGGCTGCAAGTTACTTTCTCTGTCTGGTCCTTAGCTTTCCCATCTACACAATGGGCATAATTAGACTCTCTCCTGAGGTCAATGGAGAGACTGAGGGGTGTGCAAGTCTTCAATCCAAGTCTGCTGATGTGCAGTGCAGGCTTCCCATCAAGCCAGGCTGCCAGATCTAAATTCCTTCTGCAAGAACTTGCAGCAGCAGCAGCAGCAGCAGCAGCAACATACTGAACGATAAGGTGAAGACAAAGTTGTGACTTGTCATGAAGCTAGAGATCAGTTGTGGGAAGACTGAGTTGCAAACAAACCAAAATTGCATGTGGAAAAAGTGAACAAGAAAGGGAGGTACGAAAGGGAAGAAAGAAGCAAAAATGTCTATGGGCAAAAGATCATTATTCAAGAAGAACCCATGTTCTCCTTGTATGATTGATACCTTAAACTAATCCCACAACAAACCTCAA